>NW_027278300.1:0-270843 GCF_030028105.1 Mobula birostris
TGGGCGGGCTTTACAGTCGACCTCAAAAATGATGACGGTGTTGCTCGCTGCACTGTTTGCAACAGTGACTTTTCTATTGCCCATGGTGGGTTAAAATGTAAAAGGCAGGTTGAGGTGAGTTTAACAGGTGTCATTCGTTCATTAGCGCAGCTAACGTTATTTAAACTAGCTGGCCGGCTGCCAAGGAGCTACTCTATTGATGTCCTGTGTGATGAGGCCAAACTCCCTGTAGACTTGCTTAAAGTTGTAAAAGAATAAACATGATAATATAATATAATATAAGTACATATTTTAATGTCACATTTCTGCATATACCCAACTTGGCTTACAGATTAGATAAAATCCCTAAACAAAGTATTATATACACCCTTGGAAGTCGACCTTGGTGGGGTGGGGGGATATGGGGTTGCGGGGGGCGGGGATGCTACCTCCCTGAAATGAGTTTTTGCAGGGTGGGATGTCTGGAAATGGAAGCAACGTTTTCAGTGCCTCCATGGCTGTCTCAGGATATTTAGCCTTGTCTTTGATCCAGAATGCCAGCAGAGATGTTATGTCAAATATACTTTTCAGCCCACCGTCATTTGCAAGCTCGAGGAGTTGATCTTTTTCCCGCGCTGACATGGATGATTCACCGGGGATATTCACAAATGGGTCACGGACCCATTCCTTTGCACGTCTCGGGTCACTGATGACCTTGCGTGCATTGAAATTCAACAGTGCGTTTCAGGGAATGAGGAAAGGTGCAGCTGACTCATATAATTTCATATCACCAAATCATATTGTTTCCTCACTGCCCGGTGGTTTGGGACTACTCTTAGCACAAACAGAGACCAATCAAGATGCTCGCTCTCCCTCTCAAAAATATCTATTTCCGAGATATTGTATATAATTTCCTCGCATCAGGGAGCCACTATCCATATGCGGGAGACTCCCAGAACTTCCGGGAGAGGTGAGATGTCTGCTATGTTAACCCAAACTGATGGGCAGCATGCAATATAGTACTACTAGTATAGATATCATCTTGTTTATTTTAATACCCTAACTCTAGGAATTCCAAGGAGGTTAGTTCAGTAGGTGTTTACTGGAGAAGTGATGCTCGACCTTCACTCAGTTGAACCAGATGCAGATTTTGAATTAGAACACAGAACATGGTACCTAGAAAATCTACCACAAATTACAGGCCCTTCGGCCCACAATGTTGTGCCGACCATGTAACCTACTCTAGAAGCTGTCTAGAATTTCCCTACTGCATAGCTTCTATTTTTCTAAGCTCCCTGTACCTATCTAAAGGTCTCTTAAAAGATCCTATTGTATCCGCCTCTACCACCTTCGCCGGCAGCCCATTCCACACACCCATGACTCTCTGTGTGAAAAACTTACCTCTGACATCCCTCTTGTATCTACTTCCAAGCACCTTAAAACTGTGCCCTCTCATGTTAGCCATTTCAGCCCCGGGAAAAAGCCTCTGACTATCCACATGATCAATGCCTCTCATCATCTTATACACCTCTATTAGGTCACCTCTCATCCTCTGTCACTCCAAGGAGAAAAGGACAAGTTCACTCAACCTACTCTCATAAGGCATGCTCCCCAATCCAGGCAGCATCCTTGTAAATCTCCTCTGCAATCTCTCTATAGCATCCATGAACACAGTACTCCAAGTGGGGTCTAACTGTCTTCTATAGCGGTAACATAACCTCATGGTTCTTGAACTCAATCCCACGGTTGATGAAGGCCATCACACCATACACCTTCTTGACAACACTGAGTTGGAGAAAGCCCAACTTTGATGGTATCAGAAATGATCTGCCAAATATGAATTGGGACAGGCTGTTCTCCAGCAAATGTGTACTTGGAAAGTGGGAGGCCTTCAAAGACAAAATTTGAATACAAACCTTGTATGTATGTGTCAGAATAAAAGATAAAGATAACCTGCGTTTTCAAGAGATATTGAGGCCCTGGTTAAGAGAAAAAAAAGAGGTGCATAGCAGGTATACAAGAGAAATGAAGAAAGCTAAAATAAAGCATGGAGTTGCTCTAGCAGACAGAGTGATGGAGAATCCTAAGGATATGTTAAGAGCAAAAGGTTGGCGAGGGGCAAAATTGGACCTCTGGAAGATCAGAATGGTAACCTATGTGTGGAACCAAAACAGATGGGGGAGATCTTAAATGCATCTGTATTTACTCAGGAGGTCAATGCGGAGTCTATAGAAGTGAGGCAAAGTGGACCCTATACAGAATACAGAGGAGGAGGTATTTGCTATCCTGAGGCAAATCAGGGTGGATAAATCCCCAGGATCTGACAAGGTGTTCACCCGACCCTATGGGAGGCAAGTGCAGAAATTACAGTAGAGATGTATAGAACATCCTTAGCAACAGGAGAGGTATCAGGGGATAGGTGGATAGCCAATGTTGTTCTTCTGTTTAAAAGAAGCCTCTAAACAGAATCCAGGAAATTATAGGCCAGTGAGTCTGACATCAGTTATGGGAAAGTTATTGGAAGGTAGTCTAAAGGACCAGATATATAAGCATTTGGTTAGACATGGACTGATTTAAGGTAGTCAGCATGGCTTCATGCGTGGTAGGTCATATCTAACTAATCTTAGAGTTTTTTTGAGGAAGTCACCAGGAAAGTGGATGAAGTCAAGGCTGTGAATGTTATCTGCATGGACTTTAGCAAGACCTTTGATAAGGTCCTGCATAGGAGACTGGTCAAGAGGGTTCAGTCGCTCGGCATTCAGGATCAGGAAGTAAATTGGATTAGACATTGGTTTTGTGGGAGAAGTCAGAGAGTGGTACTAGATGGTTGTCTCTCTGACTGGAGGCCTGTGACTAGTGGTCTGCCACAGGGTCGGTGCTGGGTCCATTGTTATTTCTCATCTCTATCAACATCATGGATGATAATATGATTCACTGGATCAGTAAATTTGCAGATGACTCCGAGACTGGGGGTGTAGTGGACAGTGAGGAAGGCTATCATAGTTTGCAGAGGAATATCCATTAGCTGGAAATCCGGGCTGAAAAATGGTGGATGGTATTTAATGCAGACAAGAGCCAGGTTTTGGACTTTAGTAGGAGCAACTACAGTAGCCTTACACAGTGAACGGTAGGGCACTGAGGAGTGTGGTAGAACAAAGGGGTCTGGGGATAATAATTCATTGTAAGTGCCACATTCCCTAGTAGCAGATCCAGTATCACACGCTCTCTTGTTGGGACTTCCATGTACTGACGAAGGCAACTTTCCTGAACACATTTGACAAACTCTATCCCACCTAGTCCTTTTATAGTATGGGATTCCCAGCCAATAGGTGAAAAATTAAAATCGACTACTATAAACAAGAGAAAATCTGCAGATGCTGGATATCCAAGCAAAACACACACAATGCTGGAGGAACTCAGCAGGCCAGGCAGCATCTGTGGAAGAAAATACAGTCGATGCTTCAAGTCGAGACCCTTCGGCAGAACTGGAGGAAAAAAAGCTGAGGAGTAGATTTAAAAGGTGGGGGAGGGGAGAGAGAAATGCCAGGTGATAGGTGAAACTTGGAGGCTGAGGGATGAAGCAAAGAGCGAGGAAATTGATTGGTGAAAGAGAAGGCCATGGAAGAAAGAAGAAAAGTGGTGGGGTGGGGGAAGGAGCACCAGGGGGAGGGGATGGGTGGGCTAGAGCACAACATGAGAGGGACAAGGGGATGGGAAATGGTGAAGAGGGGCATGTAGGGCATTACCAGAAGGTTGAGAAATTGATGTTTATGCCATCGGGTTGGAGGTTACCCAAACAGAATATAAGGTGTTGTTCCTCCAACCTAACTAAGTGTGACCTTATCCCAACAGTGGAGGAGGCCATGGATGGACATATTGGAATGGGAATGGGAAGTGGAATTAAAATTGGTGGCCACTAGGAGATTCCATTTGTTCTGGTGGCGGAGTGTAGATGCTCAGCGAAATGGTTTCCCAATCTACGTCGGGTCTCACTGATATACAAGAGGCCACACCAGAAGCACCGAACATAGTATATGACCCCAGCGGACTCACAGGTGAAGTGTCGGCTCACCTAGGGTCCTGAATGGTAGTGAGGGAGGAGGTGTAGGGGCAGGTGTAGCACTTGTCCCGTTTGCAAGGATAAGTGCCAGGAGGGAGATCAGTGGGGAGGGACAAATGGACAAGGGAGTTGTGTAGGGAGCGATCCCTGTGGAAAGCAGAAAGTGGGGGGGGGGGAGGGAAAGATGTGTTTGGTGGTGGGATCCAGTTGGAAATGGCGGAAGTTTCAGAGAATTATGTGCTAAACGCAGAGGCTGGTGGGTGAGGACAAGAGGAACCTTATCCCTGGTAGGATGGCGGGAGGATGGGGTAAGAGCAGACGTGCTTGAAATGGAAGGGGGGCAGTTGAGGATGGTGTTGATGGTGGAGGAAGGGAAGCCCCTTTCTTTGAAAAAGGAGGACATATCCTTCAGTCTAGAATGAAAAACTTCATCCTGAGAGCAAATGCGTCAGAGACAGAGGAACTGAAAGAAGGGGATGGTGTTTTTACAAGTAGCAGGGTGGGACGAAGCATAGTCCAGGTAGCTGTGAGGGTCCATTGGTTTATTAGACCAATGGTGGATAAGCTGTCTCTGTAGATAGGGACAGTGAAATTGAGGAAGGGAAGGGAACTTCCTATATCAACGACTATAACAACCTTGTGTTTCTTGTAACAGTCTGTGATCTCTTTACAAATTTGTTCCTCTAAATCCCTTGGACGGTTGGGTGGTCTGTAATGTATAGTAGCCCCATTAACGTGGTCTTACCTTTCTTATTTCTCAGTTCCACTCGTAACACCTTACTGGTCAAGTTCTCCAGTCAGACCTGACAGAGTATTGCCATGACATTTTCCTTGACAAGTAATATCACCCTTCCTCCTTTAATCTCTCTTGCTCTGTCATGTTCAAAACAATGGAACCCCGGAATATTGAGCTGCCAGTCCTGCCCCTCCTGCAACCAAGTCTCACTAATGGCCACAACGTCTTAATTCCAGGAGTTGATCCATGCCCTGAGCTTGTCTGCCTTTCCTATGATACCTCTTGCATTGAGATATAAGCAGCTCAGGACACTGGTTGCACCATGCTCAACCTCTTGATTCCTGA
Source organism: Mobula birostris (assembly GCF_030028105.1). NCBI lineage: Eukaryota > Metazoa > Chordata > Chondrichthyes > Myliobatiformes > Myliobatidae > Mobula > Mobula birostris. The sequence goes on from NW_027278300.1 coordinate 5,121, forward strand.
CTTTGTCTGAGGTCTTAACAACATCTGTCTCCACAACCTCTCCATTAACAGTTCTGGCACTCTGGTTCCCATCTCCCTGCAACTCTAGTTTAAATCCCACCGTACAGCATTAACAAACTATATCCACTAGGATATTAGTCCCCCTCCAGTTAATTTGAAGAAAGTTTTGTGTCAACCTGTACTAGGCAATTATGAATACAATTATAATGTATTCAATGACTATAACACACGATCCTTGATAACTTACATGCTCTATCACTGCTAGGCCATGTCTAACCAATCTAATAAAGTCTTTTTTGAGGAGGTTACCAGGTAAGCTGATGAAGGAAAGACAGAGAATGTTGTCTACATGGACTTTAGCAAAGGCCTTTGACAAGGTCCTGCGGGGGAGGCAGGTCAAGAAGGTTCAGTTGCTTCCAATCCATCCAACATTGGCCCTGTGAGAGAAGCCGGAATGTGGGACGAGATGGCTTCCTCTCTGACCGGAGGCCTGTAACTAGTCCATTGTTGTTTGTCATCTACAGTACATCAATGATCTGGATGATAGTGTGTTTGACTAGGTCAGCTAATTTGCGCAAGATATCAAGACTGGGTGTGTAGTGGACAGCGGGGAAGACTATCAAAGCCTGCAGTGGGATCAGGACCATTTGGAAAAATGGGCTGGAAAATGGAAAATGGAATTTAATATAGAGAAGCGTGAGGTGTTGCACTTTAGGAGGACAAACCAGGGTCGGTCTTATATGCTGAGTGGTAGGGCACTGAAGAGTGTGGTAGAACAAAGGAAACTGGGAATACAAATGCATAATTCCTTAAAAGTTACACCACCGGTAGAGAGGGCCGTAAAGATGTTTTTGGCACATTGGCGTTCATAAATCAATTTTTTGAATACAGGAGTTGGGATGTTATGTTGAAGTTGTATAAGACATTGGGGAGGACTAATTTGGAGCACTGAGTGCAGTTCTCGTCACCTACCTACAGGAAAGATTGAAAGGATACAAGTTTTTACAAGTAGCAGGGTGGGATGTAGCACAGTCCAGGTAGTTTTATAAGGACTTGAGAACCAATATTACTGGGAAAGGTTAAATGTGTTATGTCTTTATTCCTTGGGGCATAGGAGATTGAGGGGAGATTAGATCGAGGTATACAAAATTATGAGGGACACTTCCATGGAGGTTGGGTGAGACTCGAACGAGAGCTCATGGGTTAAAGGTTAAAGGTTAAAGGTGAAATGTTTATTTAAGGGGGACCTGAATGGGAACTTGCTCACTGAGGGGATGGTGAGAGTGCGGAATGAGGGGCCAGCAGAAATGGTGGGTGTGGGTTTGGTTTCAACATTTAAAAGAAGCTTGGGTAACTTTAAAAGGGCTAAAATGAGGGAACACTCACCATTTCAAAGGGGGATCAGAAGTGGAAAGAGTAAGCAATTTTAAGCTCCTGGGTATCAGAATCTCTGCGGATCTATCCTGGGCCCAACATGTCGATGCAGCTACAAAGAAGGCACGACAGCGGCTATATTTCAATAGAAGGTTGAGGAAATCTGGTATGTCACCAAATACACTTGCAAATTTCTACCGATGTGTCTGATATTGGGGAGGGGGCGCACTGCACAGGATGGAAATAAGCTGCAGAGGGCTGCAAACTCCCAGCTCCATCATGGGCTCTAGCCTTCCCAGCATCCAGGACATCTTCAAGGAGCAGGGCCTCAAAAAGTGGCGTCCATCATTAACGGCCCCAGTCACCCAGGACATGCCCTCTTCTCACTGCTACCACCAGGGAGCCTAATGGCACACACTTAACGGTTTCTTCCCCTCTACCATCAGATTTCTGATTGGACATTGAACCCATGAACACTACATAAATATATATATATATATACTGTAATTCACAGTTTTATGTTTTTGTATTGCAATGTACTGCTGCCACATAACAACCAATCACATGACATATGCCAGTGATATTAACCTGATTCTGATTCTGACGCGTGAATGGAAGGTACGTGGATGTCTACGGTCTAAATGCAGGTCAGTGAGACTAGGCAGAATAAGAATAGTTCAGCACAGATTATTTCAGCTGAAAGGTCGGTTTCTGTGCTGTACTGCTCTCTATAACTATCTCTCGATGTAGATTCTTCTGGCCTTTATGAAGACATTCCAAAAACCTTTCTATTCAGATGGAGTATGTGCAAACTAACAAGCTGGCTGATGGAGAATAAGTCATGAACGAAAATGGTACAACTTCTTCCACAATTCAGTATGAGTACATGCAGTGGACCTCATGGGGATGGTTGGGTGCATGGAGATTTGCAGGAGTTTGACAGTGACATTTTGCGTGCTGACTACTGAGATGTGTAGCAGCCCCACTTTGATGCCTTCCATGGCAGTTCTGTGGGTGCGGATGAGAGGCTTCTGTTTAAATGTTCTGAAGTTGCGTCCCTTGCCCACAGATTGAAGTGTCATGAACAGTCTCTGCCCGAAATGTTGACTGTTTGTATCCCTCTATAAATGCTGCCTGACCTGCCGAGTTCCTTCGGCACTTTGTGTGTGTTGCTCAAGAATTACAGCATCTTCGGAATCTCTCGTGCCTTCATTTATACATGACCGTACTGCACAAGATCACCTGCGACGTTGCAGTACTTTCTGAGCACAATGCTGGATATGGTGATCAAATCTGAACAACAACCGCCTCTCTCAGACGTGAGGGCGTTTTGATCCATAGCGGACACATTTTACTTCCATCTTCCCTCTACTTTACACTCTAAAGCCAAGGCTAGGGACTCATCGTCTGGGGGAATTTAGATCAGTACGTTGACTTTGTGGCTGTGGATAGGACTTGCTGCAGTGCCATGTCACTCTGCTGCCTCTGGTACCGAGTCCGTGTGTGGGGCCAAAAATGGAACTTGAAGGCACTGATTGTACTTGTAGAGTACTTGGATCGATTGCGACATCACACTCACCTGCGCAATGGAAGAGTCTGGTTCTTCTAAAGGTTAATGGGTATTCTCATCGCAATATGAAGAAAGTGCAACTTAGGTATTTTTAAGATAATTAACAGAGCATGAAAAGAGATTCTGGAACAATCTGCTCATGCACAGACTATATATAAGACCCATGTTGGAACTTGAAACGCTACCCATCCGATCCTTCTTTTTCCCTTTGGTGCTTTCATTTAAACTTGCAGCCTTTGTAACTTTTTCCTTACCTGCAGAAATTGGGAGTGGCTTAGGATCAAAGATCTAATGGAAAATATCCTGAAGGAGCTGGTATGAACCATATTATTTTAATCATGCGTGTGTACAGATTGGGTGTTATTATTGACAATCTGTTTTGTGATTGGATGATGTTGTTTCTTCAGCAATGCTTTGATTCATGAAAATGGAGTTGCAGGGCAAACACTGGGACAATTCACCAAGCAATGCTTCTCCTGGGACTCCAGAGGTCCTCATCCAGGGGCAGGGTCCCCAGGAGGCCTGCTTTACAAGCAGAGGGGCAACACTTTGGCAGCACAGACTCATGGACTGAATCCTTCAATATGCACTGAAAGATAAAGCTTTCACCTTCTTCTCAACTTCTTGTCTTGTTTGACTTGCTCAGTAAAGTACATGGGTACAGAAGGTCTTGGTCTCCATTGGTAATGGGCACAGACCTTCAAACACTGTCAACCACTTACGCTTAGGGAGAGATTGAAACTGTTCAACAGCAGAAGCACAACCAGGAAACCTTCTCGGTATGATGCTTAAATAGAATTATAGTTAGCTACTTTCCATTTTCTGAATACTATTTTCTTAAATCTGTATTTTTAACACACAAGATTTAGTGGAATAAAAATGGTCTTATTACAAGTTAACAGTGCAGGGAGCTGAAAGTAAACTAGCTGTTGACCAGTATATTTCAGTGCAGAGAGTTTGTAATGGAGAAGTTATCAGCATGTGAACTCTAATATTTCAATTTCCTGATTGTAAGCACTTTTTTCTGACTTCTTTAAAATTTTCTATTTTTGGATTTTGTGGGTTTTTTGTTAACTACGTCAGAGGAGATTGGGGAGAATGGAGTTATATTGCACTAGGATGCACGCAGTTCAAGAAATTGCTTAGACACTGTTGGGAAAATTCCTTTTGAACAATGCAAGAGAGGAGAATAGAATGAAAGAGAGCATGTAGGATGGAGCTTACAACAAATAATGAGAAGGAGAGTGCAGAGGGAACAGAGGAACGTAGACAAAAGGAAATGCCGGGAGGAAGACAGTTGTTGGAAGTGTAGGAACAGGGACAAAGAACAAGTGTAACAATGGACTATTTGTCAGGCAAGTGGGTATATCTCTCCATTAATGTACGGACATTTTCAAGGGCTGGTTTTCAAAAGGAAAAGTGCATTGAGTAATGAAAATGAAAAAGGAATGCACAAAGACTGAGGAACTTAGAGTCAATGAAGAGAAAAATAAAAGATAATAAAAAGATACTTATAGCAGAAAAAAGCATACTATTCTAATGGTGAGAGATTAGGATGTCTTAACGTACGATTTTCCAAAGACTAGTAAGCAAAGGGGAAAGCTGACACGATGTAATTGCTTATTTACTGACTTACTGCCTGTTACACCGCTGGTGTTTAGGGCAGCAATGAAGGTCCCCCATCTCTGGTGGTGTTCAGGGCTTCTCTCATTGTGTCAGCAGCTTCCCCTCAGTTTCCACTACTGTCAATCATGCAGATCCTGGGCGGATACTGTCGCACTCAGTTGCAGAAGGATTCTTCATTGTTTCTGTACCAATTTTGTTTGACCAGTCAAGGTTGTAGCCCTGATCTGACCCCCCAAACCTGGAGGACCAGTGGACCACTCTTAGTCTGTCTCTAGCCTTTGACCTGTTTGGCATGGGTGATCCTACCAACAGCCAAAGCATAAAGTCCTGACATGGCTCTGCAGATCATTAAGGCAAGCAAACCTCCAAACCATCGCAAGGTTATGGTCCTCTATAGGAGCTGCTTATTGTGGAAGGAATGATTACAAAGATAAAGAGGTTATTCTTCAGTTATATAGGTCTTGATGAGACCCTGTCCTCAGTTCTGTGTAAGGCATTGATGTCATGACTTAAGAAAGGATGTAAATGCATTGGAAGCAATTCAGAAATTCACTAGTCTAATTCAAGTAATGGACAGGAATCTTGTGAGGCATGGTTGGATGGGCAGAGCTTGTATCCTCTGGATTTCAGTAGAGAGAGAAGTGAATTAGATATTGAGTAATTTTCACAGGATGAATATAGAGAGGATGCTTCCTTTCATGGGAGAATCGAGAACTTGGTGTGGAGGTCACCTTATTTTAACAAGAGGTTGGCAAACTCAGAGAGATGAGGAGAAATTGTTTTCTCTCAGCTTTGTCAATGTTTGAAATTCTCTTCCTTGAAGAGACAGAGTTCTGGATTTTTTTAAAAGTTGGAGGGGTCAGCAGCTTGGTAATCAAGGAAAAGAAAGGCATCAGTGAATAGATGTAAATGTCTAGTTGAGATTCAGATCAGATTAGCTATGAATTTATTAAATGGTGGGGCAAGCCTGGGGCCGAATGATTGAATCTCAAAGCACATTGTGTGAATGTCAATAAAGTACTTACGAATTTTCAGTGCACAGAGTGCAAGTAGAGTATGGTGGCAAATTTACATAAACTTCAGGGAAGGAAATTATATCGAGATGCAAGGGAATGTCATCAAAACTATTAAGTCATTTTGTACAAAGTCAGAATGTACTCGAAATACTGGAAATACTCAGCAGGTTAGTGGAGAGGAAAAGAGTTTTAGTGTTACTTACCAATAACCGCTCATCAGCACTAGATAACAAATAAGCAAAAATAAATCAAAGCTGAAATTAAAAAAATATGTAATAAGCAATATTCATTTCTACTGGAAAAGTAGTCCTATCTTGTGGCTTTTTCACGCAGGCTCGAATGCGGGCATGTAACTTCATGCGGACAGCTTCGATTGTTCAGAGATGTTTTGGAGGGATATAGAGAAGAGTTAAATTGGAACATGGGAGGACTTAATTGGAAAGCCTTTAACAATAGGTTGGCGACTAAATGTATGATTAACCCGTCCTTGTGGTTTCCAATACAGGGGAGACACTGACTTTGTGCTGCTTGCTTATTTACATTATTACCGCTAGCAGCTTGTACAAATTCATTGTTTCATTAGTTACACACTTCTGCCACGGACACAAAACTATAGCTGGTTATCACCACTTGTTACTTGTTAGAAGAGACTGGGCCATTATAGACCTGGACCTGCTTGAGTTTGTTCCTCCAAGGCTACCTCCGATGAGTCAACAGCCTTCCACCAGTCATACTGCAGCCACTACAATCGTGTTACATAGGACACTGGAGCAGAAAGATACATGCGAAAGACATTCACAAGGGTCAGTAGTTGACCTGTCATAGGAAGGTGCTAACTTTGTGTTGTCTTTTATTTTGGCATTATGGCCCAAATCGTCACTGTGATCAGAAAATGAGGCAAGGAAGTTGCCCGTATGGTGAATTGTGGTTGAATCTACTGGCATTGCTATTGGAATTGTAGTTTGTAGATAATCTGATCAATCTGATCAAGGTTACCTCTTCCTTTGGCTCCTACTGCAACTCCCCCTTCTGCTCCTGCACCTCGTCTACCCTCTACAAGTCTGCTAGCTGGGGGTAAGACCTGTTGACAGAGCTTTCCCAGAGTCTATTAACAAGTTATAAAGAACCGTGTTTGCAGATTAGAGTAAGTTTCTCATCATGTCAGGAATCTGTTTATTTGACTGTCTCTTTTCTGATTATGGAGCTTACAGTGGATACTGAGGCAACGGGAAACCATTTCCAGAACTATTCAGCACATCGCAGAAACCAGCCTTCCTTCTACACTTCCAGTTGCCTTGGCAAAGCAGCCAGCATAATCAAAGATCCTGTCCATCCTGGACTTTCTCTCTTCTCCTTCCTCACAATGGGTAAATCTACTGACTCTCGCTGCTACTTTGACTATACCTCTTCCCACCCTGTCACTTGTAAAAATGCTATTCCCTCTTTCATTCCTCCACCTCCACCCTATCTGTTCTCAGGATGAAGCTTTCCATTGCAGGACATCTGAGATATCCTCCTTCTTCAAAGAACGGGGTTTTCCTTTCTCTACCGTTGATACTGTCCTCACCTGTATCTCCTCCATTTCCTGGACACCACCCTCATCCCATCTTCCCACTGCCAGAACGGGGATAGAGTTCCTCTTGTCCTTAACTACCACCCCACGAGCCTCCATATCCAGCACATCATTCCCTGCAACTGCTGCCATCTTCAATGGGATCCTACCACCAAGCACAACTTTCCCTTTCCCCCATTCTCAGCTTTCCACAGGGATCGCTTTCTCCATTCACCCCTTCCTACTGATCTCCCACTTCTCCTTGCAAGCAGAAGTGTTACAGCTGTGCCTTCACCTCCTCCCTGACCACCATTCAGGGCCCCAAGCCCTCCTTCTTGGAGAGGCAACAATTCCCCTGCAAGTCTGTCGGGGTCATCTACTGTATCTGGTGCAGCTGGTGTGGTGAGACCCAATGCTTTGTTGAGCTCCTTTGCTCTGTCTGCATCAGGCAGGATTTCCCAGTGGCCATCCATTTTAATTCCGCTCCCTATTCCCATTTTGACGTGTCAGTCTGCGGCCTCCTTTAGTGGCATGATGAGGCCACTCTCAGGTTGGAGGAGCAACAATTCATATTTCATCTGGGTACTGTCCAACCTGGTGACATGATCTTCAATTTCTCTGACCGGTAATTTCTCCCCTGCCCCTTTTCTCTTTTTCCATTTCAGCTCCCCTCTTACCCGTTCTCTTCTTACTTGCTTATTACCTCCCTCTGGTGCCCCTCCTCCTTCCCCTTCATGGTTCACTCTCCCCTCCTTTCAGATTCCTTTTTCTTCATCCCGTTACCTTTTTCATCTATCACCTTCCTTTCCAGTCCTGATAAATGGTCTCAACCTGAAATATCGACTGTTTATTCCTCTCCATAGATACTAAGCTCCTCCAGCATTGTGTGTGCGTGTTAGTCTAGATTTCCAGCATCTGCAGGATCTCTGTTTATCAGTTTCTGTCCTGGTGTTCTAAACTTACTGAAAGGTACTATTGTATGATAGAAACATGGAAATCTACAGCACATTACAGGCCCTTTGGCCCACAATGTTTTATCGACCATGTAACCTATTCTAGAAACTGCCCAGAATTTCCCTACCGCATAGCCCTTATGTTCCTAAGCTCCATGTACTTATCTAGGAGTCTCTTAAAAGACCCTATTGTGCCTGCCCCAATCACCATCACTGGCAGTGCATTCCACGCACCCACCACTCTGTGTGTGAAAACTTACCCCTGACATCCCCTCTATACCTACTTCCAAGCACCTTAAAACTATGCCCCCAGCCATTTCAGCCCTGGGAAAAAGCCTCTGTCTATCCACACGATCAATACCTCTCATCATCTTATACACTTCTATCAGGTCACCCCTCATCCTCCATCGCTCCAAGGAGAAAAGGCCAAGTTCACTCAACCTACTCTCATAAGGCATGCTCCCCAATCCAGGCAACGTCCTTGTAAATCTCCTGTTACGTACCCCGTAACTGGGTTGCCAAACCAGCAGAAATGGATCACTCAGTTGGAGTCTGGATTACTAGAACTAAGAAAGTTTTATTAAAGAAACAAGCAACACGGTAATCGAAAGGATAATAAATGCAACAGTTCAGCAATGATAACCACACATGTGCACAGAATTAAGATAACAGGATCAATCAAGCTCTCTCGTTGTCTAGGGATAAATGACCAATTTCAAAGTGACACAAAGTTCAGTCCAATTTAGTAGTTCAGTTCGCAGTAATCGTTGCCATGGCGATGGACAGCGTGGGGGGAGAGAGAGAGAGAACGGGAACGACTGATCATTCAGACACGGCTTCCACTCACAGACCGGCGAGATTGCTCATAAGCAGCTTTCCGGGCGGGTCCTTGGTGATGTCACCTGAGGTCACCGACTGTGACCCCTCCTCCAGATGCGGTCGATCCTCTGCAGTGAACTCGGCACCCAAGCAAGGGAGGACACACACCGGGTTCCCGCTGATCGTACCTTTCCACCCTGTGCGTTGTCCGGTACTTCCCACCGACTCGTGAGAGGCGCACCGCTTCCAGGGTCTCGTTACCTTGGGTGTCGTGTGTGTGTTGCCTTAGCGAACCTGTCCCTTTTTATCCCCCTGCTGGGGTATCGCCTGTCCATCACTTCAAACAGTTCAGGGTTCAAAGGGGGAGCCGCTCCAGACAGCTCTCTCTCCCGTCCCTTCATTACACATCTTCAGACGCTGCTCCATTGTTCCTTATCTCTCCTTCCCCTGAGGACAGGTGGCAGACCAACTGCTGATGTCACTGATGCTAACCCAGGCCAGCAAACATCTTAATTTTATGTGTATTCTCGTCACACTTCCCCCCCTTTAAGGATTTTTACCGGGAGGTAAAAATTACAAACATGAATACATTATTTGATACACACACAAACATACATCTTTATCAGCTATTTGGCTAATACAGAGAATTTGAAGCTGTCAACACCTTGACAGACAGTCAACGATCACATTTTCCGTGCCTTTTATATTTCTAATTTTTATATCAAATTCCTGTAGCATCAGACTCCAATTTAGCAATCTTCTGCTTTATCTTTCATAGTGGCCAAAAACACTAATGGGTTGTGGTCAGTGTAAATTACCAGTGGTTTCCGTGCCGGGCAAATATAAACTTCAAAATGTTGTAATGCTAGTATGATGGCCAGTAGCTCCTTTTCCACAGTGGAATAGTCCCTCTGATGGGTATTAAATTTCTTAGAAAAGTAAGCGACTGGGTGCTCAACCCCCTCTTTGTCTGTCTGCAACAGCACCGCCCCGGCAGCTTCGTCGCTAGCATCTGTTGCTAGTTAGAAGGGTTTTGAAAAATCAGGCGCATTTAGCACAGGATGGTGACACAGAATCGCCTTCAGACTCTCGAAGGCTTGTTGACAAAGGTCGTCCCACACAAACTTCGCATTCTTTGGCAAAAGCTTAGTGAGAGGGAGAGTAATATCCGCAAAGTTTTTGCAAAACTTCCTGTAGTACCCCACTATCCCCAAGAACCTTCTCAGGGCTCTCTTGTCTGTCGGGGTGGGGACCTCCGAGATAGACCGCACCTTAGCCTGCATCGGAGCCAGCTGCCCCTGTCCTACCACAAATCCCAGAGAAGTGACCTTCGCGTGGCCGAACTCACTTTTTGCGAGGTTAGCTCCCCCACCGCCACAATGTGCTCCTCCCACGTGTCACTCCAGACCACAACATCATGCACCGACCCTTTGCATCGCCTCGGGACATCGGGACATACACCTGTGTGCCGTTTAATTAACTTTATCAATGGCCCGCTTTGTTCGGGGGTTAGGTGAGAGACCTTGTCAGCAAGATTAGCCAGAACAATAGAGTTCTCCAATCGGGTCGGCACCATATTCACCTTTTCAAAATGGGTTTTTCCCGTCTCATTCGACTCCCCAGTCTCAGTAATTTCTGTGATAACACCAACCGGGTTTTCTTTCTGATCGTGGTAGGCTTTTAACATGTTAATGTGTACCAACTGTGTGGGTTTACGCCTGTCCGGCGTTTCGATAACATAGTTCAAAGGGTCTATCTTCTTAGTTACCTTGTACGGACCGTGGAATCTCGCCTAGGGGGTTGGCTACCACTGGGTACAGAACTAAGACCCAATCGCCCACTTGGAACTCTTTTTCGCGGGCACGCCTATCATACCATTTTTTCATTTTAGTCTGGGAGTCTCGCAGATTTTCTTTGGCAAGGTCACAGATCCTTTCCAGCCTCTCACGAAATTTTAAAACATAATCAATCACATTAATTTGAACTGCCGGACTGAACCATTGCTCTTTTAGTAAGGTCAGGAGTCCTCTGGGCCGATGACCAAAGACGAGCTCGAATGGGCTTAACCCCAATGACTCTTGAACCGTGTCCCTCACGGCAAATAACAGGAGGGGCAAAGCATCATCCCAGCTCCTAGCGTTTTCTTGACAGTAAATTTTAATCATTGTCTTTAAGGTGGCGTGGAATCGTTCCAACGCCCCTTGTGACTCAGGGTGGTACGCGGAGGCCAAAATCTGCTGTGCTCCCATCTCATCCAACATCCGTCGGAATGTGTGAGATGTGAAGACACTCCCCTGATCCGACTGGATTTCCCTGGGCAGCCCCACCGTAGTGAAAAATTTCACAAGCGCCTTTACCACAGCGGGCGCCTTCACGCTGGCCAGGGGCACAGCCTCCGGAAACCTGGTGGCGGCGCACATCATAGTCATCACATACTCCCGCCCACTCGCAGTTCTGGGCAGGGGACCGACAAAATCCACAATGACTCGGGAAAAAGGTTCCCCGAAAGCGGGTATCGGTCGAAGGGGCGCTTTAGGCAGGACCTGATTTGGCTTCCCTACCACCTGACATAAATGACATCCCTACAGTATTCAACAATATCTTTCCTCATGTTTGGCCAGTAAAAGTCCTTCATAATTCTGTCGACTGTCTTCCTCACCCCGAAATGTCCACCGAGGGGTACCTTGTGGTCCAGGTTAAAAATCTCGCCCCTATAAATCTTCGGCACTACCACCTGGTGTACAACTCCCCATTCCTCATCTGCCGGCACAGTAGGTGGTCTCCATTTCCTCATTAGTACTCCCTCCTTTACATAATAGCCTACTGGCTCCTTTTTTAATTCTGCCTCTGAGAGCTGTCTCTGCCAAATCCATCAGCTCCTCGTCCCACTCCTGTGCCTGTATAAGGTCCCCCCGGCTAATGCTAAGTCTGCCTCAGCTCCCTCACTCCCTCTTGTTTCATTTCGTTCCGTCTTTTCACTTTCTATCCCCCCCCCCCCGTACAAGGCTGGCAGAAACGTTTCAGCTAACTTTAAGTCGGCCTCTGCAGCTTTTCTCGTCATCCGCCTAGTTACTGCGCAAACGGGATAAACCTGCGAGTCCACGGGCGGGGCCTCCATGCTGGCAGGCTGACTTGTAAACCTCATGGCGGGGAACACAATTCCCCCCGCGGGGTCATTTCCGAGCAAGACTTCCAAGTCTTTCATCGATAATTCGGACCTCACCCCGATCGTGACTAGTCCAGAGACCAAGTTGCTTTGTAGGTGTATCTGGTGCAAAGGCACGGCTTCAGTCCCTTTTCCAATGCCCTTTATCACACTGACCTCCCCAGTCTCGGTCTCTGAGCTAAAGTCTAAAGCACTCTTCAGTATTAGTGACTGACACGCTCCCGTGTCTCTCCAGATCTGCACTGGAACTGGTTTTAACCCCTCCTTCACTGACACCAATCCGGCCGAGATAAACTTCTCGCGCCCTTCCTGAACTTTATCAGACCTCCTCTCCCTTGGCGGTGGGTTTGCCGGCTCAATACAGCCAGCCGGAACCCCCGTCTTTCCTTTCCTTGCGGCAAAGCACCTGGACGCAAAGTGTCCGACTTTCCCACAATTATAACAGACGACCCCAGGGGACTTCCTACCAGACTGCTCCCGGTCTACCTTATCCTTTTCACTAGCCGCCGGCTTACTTACTGACTTTTCTGGCGGACTCTCCCCGCCGTCCTGACGACCCTTTTGGTAGCCTTTACTCGGGGCAAACTTCATTTTATGCGTCAACACATACTCATCCGCTAACTTAGCAGTTGCGGCTAACGTGGCTGCCTCTTTCTCATCGAGGTAGGGTCTCATACCCTCAGGGACACAACCTTTAAACTGCTCAATCAGGATCAGCTGTAGCAGTCTGTCATAATCCCCCTCTACTCCCTTCGAGGCGCACCAACGCTCACAATATGTCTGCATCTCACGGGCAAACTCCAAATACGTGCGGTCCCACTGCTTCCTCGCATTCCGGAACCTCTGCCGGTATGCCTCCGGGACCAACTCATAAATCCTGAGGATGGCCTCTTTCACCACCTCATACCGCTGGGCATCTTCTGCAGACAAAGCGGAGTAAGCTTCTTGGGCTTTCCCTTTGTTTCTCCTCTCTCTCCAACTGTCTGTCCCTCTCTTTCTCCTCTCTCTCCCACTGTCTGTTCCTCTCTTTCTCTTCTCGCTCCAACTGTCGTACCCGGAACTCGTGATCGAGTCTCAGTTTTTCAAGCTGTACCTGTACCGCGTCTCCAGCAGGTTTTTCAATAGACACCACCCCCAGCTCGCCTTGGGGAAACACACGTTTAGATACATAGTGCTCTACAATAGCTCTGTGTATCTCCTCTCTCCTCATTGTCGACTTCACCTTAGCAAGATTCAACCGTTTGGCCACAGCTACCAATTCCGATTTCCTGGCATCCTCTAGTGCCTCCAAGGTCGGCGCCTTTATAAATTCCTCAGCCTCCATTTCTGCTGTTTGTCTTTTCTTTCTTTCGGGAATTTTAACCCAACCAATTTACTCCATCCCAAATTTAGCGTTCAAAATCCCAGATGAGCCCCCACTTATGTTACGTACCCTGTAACTTGGTTGCCAAACCAGCAGAAATGGATCACTCAGTTGGAGTCTGGATTACTAGAACTAAGAAAGTTTTATTAAAGAAACAAGCAACACAGTAATCGAAAGGATAATAAATGCAACAATTCAGCAATGATAACCACACATGTGCACAGAATTAAGATGACAGCATCAATCAAGCTCTATCGTTGTCTAGGGATAAATGACCAATTTCAAAGTGACACAAAGTTCAGTCCAATTTAGTAGTTCAGTTCGCAGTAATCGTTGCCATGGTGATGGACAGCGTGGGGGGAGAGAGAGAGAGAACAGGAATGACTGATCATTCAGACACGGCTTCCACTCACAGACCGGCGAGATTGCTCACAAGCAGCTTTCCGGGCGGGTCCTTGATGATGTCACCTGAGGTCACTGACTGTGACCCCTCCTCCAGATGCGGTCGATCCTCTGCAGTGAACTCGGCACCCAAGCAAGGGAGGACACACACCGGGTTCCCGCTGATCATACCTTTCCACCCTGTGTGTTGTCCGGTACTTCTCACCGACTCGTGAGAGGCGCACCGCTTCCAGGGTCTCGTTACCTTGGGTGTCATGTGTGTTGCCTTAGCGAACCGGTCTCTTTTTATCCCCCTGCTGGGGTATCGCCTGTCTATCACTTCAAACAGTTCAGGGTTCAAAGGGGGAGCCACTCCAGACAGCTCTCTCTCCCGTCCCTTCATTACACATCTCCAGATCGCCTATCCATCACTTCAAATAGTTCAGGGTTCAAAGGGGGAGCCGCTCCAGACAGCTCTCTCTCCCGTCCCTTCATTACACATCTCCAGATCGCCTGTCCATTGTTCCTTATCTCTCCTTCCCCTGAGGACAGGTGGCAGACCAACTGCTGATGTCACTGATGCTAACCCAGGCCAGCAAACATCTTAGTTTTATGTGTATTCTCGTCACACTCCTCTGCACCCTTTCTATAATTTCCACATCCTTCCTATAGTGAGGTAACCAAAACTGAGCACAGTACTCCAAGTGGGGTCTATCTAAGATCTTATACAGCTGTAACAGTACCTCACGGCTCTGGAGCCCAGTCCCCATCACACCATACGTCTTCCTAACAACACTGTCAACCCTGTCAATGGACTCTTGACCTCATAATCTACCTCGTTATGACCTCCACTATACTTTCCCTGTACTGCAATTCTTCATTAAAATGGAGAGTGACATAGTTAATTCAGAAACAAAGGTTCTGAACTTAAAGATGGGTAACTTTGAAGGTATGAGATGTGAATTAGCTAAGATAGACTGGCAAATGACACAAAGGATTGACGGTGGATATGCAATGGCAAGCATTTAAAGGTTGCATGGATGAACTACAACAATTGTTCATCCCAGTTTGGCAAAAGAATAAATCAAGGAAGGTAGTGCACCCGTGGCTGACAAGGGAAATTAGGGATAGTATCAATTCCAAAGAAGAAGCATACAAATTAGCCAGAGAAAGTGGCTCACCTGAGGACTGGGAGAAATTCAGAGTTCAGCAGAGGAGGACAAAGGGCTTAATTAGGAAGGGGAAAAAAGATTATGAGAGAAAACTGGCATGGAACATAAAAACTGACTGTAAAAGCTTTTATAGATACGTAAAAAGGAAAAGACTGGTAAAGACAAATGTAGGTCCCCTACAGACAGAAACAGGTGAATTGATTATGGGGAGCAAGGACATGGCGGACCAATTGAATAATTACTTTGGTTCTGTCTTCACTAAGGAGGACATAAATAATCTTCCAGAAATAGTAGGGGACAGAGGGTCCAGTGAGATGGAGGAACTGAGCGAAATACATGTTAGTAGGGAAGTGGTGTTAGGTAAATTGAAGGGATTGAAGGCAGATAAATCCCCAGGGCCAGATGGTCTGCATCCTAGAGTGCTTAAGGAAGTAGCCCAAGAAATAGTGGGTGCATTAGTGATAATTTTTCAAAACTCGTTAGATTCTGGACTAGTTCCTGAGGATTGGAGGGTGGCTAATGTAACCCCACTTTTTAAAAAAGGAGGGAGAGAGAAACCGGGGAATTATAGACCGGTTAGCCTAACGTCGGTGGTGGGGAAACTGCTGGAGTCAGTTATCAAAGATGTGATAACAGCACATTTGGAAAGCGGTGATATCATCGGACAAAGTCAGCATGGATTTGTGAAAGGAAAATCATGTCTGACGAATCTCATAGAATTTTTTGAGGATGTAACTAGTAGAGTGGATAGGGGAGAACCAGTGGATGTTGTATATTTGGATTTTCAAAAGGCTTTTGACAAGGTCCCACACAGAAGATTAGTGTGCAAACTTAAAGCACACAGTATTGGGGGTAAGGTATTGATGTGGATGGAGAATTGGTTAGCAGACAGGAAGCAAAGAGTGGGAATAAACGGGACCTTTTCAGAATGGCAGGCGGTGACTAGTGGGGTAACACAAGGCTCAGTGCTGGGACCCCAGTTGTTTACAATATATATTAATGACTTGGATGAGGGAATTAAATGCAGCATCTCCAAGTTTGCGGATGACACGAAGCTGGGTGGCAGTGTTAGCTGTGAGGAGGATGCTAGGAGGATGCAGAGTGACTTGGATAGGTTGAGTGAGTGGGCAAATTCATGGCAGGTGCAATTTAATGTGGATAAATGTGAAGTTATCCACTTTGGTGGCAAAAATAGGAAAACAGATTATTATCTGAATGGTGGCCGATTAGGAAAAGGGGAGGTGCAACGAGACCTGGGTGTCATTATACACCAGTCATTGAAAGTGGGCATGCAGGTACAGCGGGCAGTGAAAAAGGTGAATGGTATGCTGGCATTTATAGCGATAGGATTCGAGTACAGGAGCTGGGAGGTACTACTGCAGTTACACAAGGCCTTGGTGAGACCACACCTGGAGTATTGTGTGCAGTTTTGGTCCCCTAATCTGAGGAAAGACATCCTTGCCATAGAGGGAGTACAAAGAAGGTTCACCAGATTGATTCCTGGGATAGCAGGACTTTCATATGAAGAAAGACTGGATGAACTGGGCTTGTACTCGTTGGAATTTAGAAGATTGAGGGGGGATCTGATTGAAACGTATAAAATCCTAAGGGGATTGGACAGGCTAGATGCAGGAAGATTGTTTCCGATGTTGGGGAAGTCCAGAACAAGGGGTCACAGTTTGAGGATAAAGGGGAAGCCTTTTAGGACCGAGATTAGGAAAAACTTCTTCACACAGAGAGTGGTGAATCTGTGGAATTCTCTGCCACAGGAAACAGTTGAGGCCAGTTCATTGGCTATATTTAAGAGGGAGTTAGATATGGCCCTTGTGGCTACGGGGATCAAGGGGTATGGAGGGAAGGCTGGGGCGGTGTTCTGAGTTGGATGATCAGCCATGATCATAATAAATGGCGATGCAGGTTCGAAGGGCCGAATGGCCTACTCCTGCACCTATTTTCTATGTTTCTATGTTTATTCTGCACTCTGTTATTGTTTTATCTTACAATGCTCAGTTGTAAAAATTGATCTGTACAAACATTACGCACGACATGTCTTTCACCTAATTACATATGACAATAATAAACCAATTTACCAACCTGCCACTCCTTCAGTCAGAAATCTTTTAGGATTGCACTAGAGACTTCGAGGGTTAATGTTCTGCATTTCAACGAACTAGTGAGAAAAATAGTTTTGTTGTTGAACAAAGTTGAACACCTTCATAGTTTCTGAATATTGCAAACAATGTGGCTGGGCTGCCTCCTGAATTGGGCTCTGTAGTAATCGGGGTTAGAGCAGGTTCAACACAAAGATTAGAATTGGAAGTAAAAGTGAACACGGCCACTCTAGGCAGTGTTATCAAATTACAGCTGGAGATGATTTCAAGGGTTAAGGATTAACCTTATTCATGATATACAGTCACATGGATTAGGAGTTTGTTGTGGTGTGTTGGTGTGATATGTAACAGAAAAAACAACATTCAACAATCAGAAGGAATCATTAATTCTATAAAAAATTAGAGGCTAAACACAGATATGGAATAAAATGTACATAAATACAAACACCAGCATGTATTTATAATGTAAACAATTTTATAAAATGCGGTTTAAAGTGTTTATCGTGCAGTGATTGAGATAATAGACAGAGGAGGGTGTGATGGGCTAATTAGAATGGTTAATCAGATCATCTGTCTGAGGAAAGAAACTTTTAAAATGCCATGAATTTTTTGTTTTACTAGCCCCATAGAGCTTTCCAGACGGGAGCTTTTGGAACAGGCAGTTTGCAGGGTGGGTGGTGTCTGCAATGATTTTGCAGGGATGGTAGACTGCAGACAATGGCCTTTCCTGCTGAAAATCTGGCGAGAGATCCAAATGTTTTGGAAGAGCTCTCACTTACAGAGGGAGCAAGGTGGAGAATCAGTTCAGAACAGAGAGTGACACCTGTATAATAAATCTCATTATCCTTTTTATCTTCGGGAGCACCTGGCTCAGTCTTCCATCAGCTTTATTGTAATTGCCATGAAATTTTTGTTATGATGCACACCAACTGCACCAGCTTCTGGGGTTTATACGCTCTGACTCTCCGGAATATCAGTAACTGGCACGGCCCCTTTAAAGATTCAAGCCCATCCGCTAACTGGCGCCCATGTTTTGGCACCTGGATTTTAATATTTAAAGAGTATCTGAAGTGAGCTTCGGTGCTCAGCTGTCAGCTGTACTTTGATTCTTGTCTAGTGTCTAGTTTTAAACCTGTCCTCGTTTCAGTCTCGTATCCTGTCTCGATTCTAATTTCGGGTGCTCCCACACTTGGATCCTTGCCATTCTTGTATGACTGAGCCAGGACCCAGTAGGGGATTGGAGCCTCTTGTCAGCTGTGGCCAGCCATGGCGAGAAGTTTTCTAGACAGAGCCTGGAGATACACGACCTCCAGGTCGCCATGCACCGACTGCCGCAAGGAGGATGCCAGAGTCGATCAAGTGAGGCTGTCGGTAGCATTGTGGAGTCGGTCCATCTGCTGACCCCAGAGAGACTCGGCAGTGACCCAGGTACTTGCCAGGGCTTCCTCACTCAGTGTTCATCGGTGTTTGAACTCCAGCCCTCCCAGTCTCACGTGGAGCGCAGAAAGGTGGCCTTCATGATCTCCCTTTTGACTGGGAGGACCCTGGCCTGGGCCACTGCGCAGTGGGAATAGAGGTGGAAGATCAGCTCTGACTCGGCAGAATTCATGAATGCCATGGAGAGGGTGTTCCACCATCCCACCGGAACCAGCTAGGGAACAACCCGTCAACTGAAAATCCCTCCGCAGGAGCTGAGCCAGCATGTGATCACAACTGCCTTGGGTAGTCACCCTCTCGGATCTGGGCAGATCATAAAGGAGATGCTGGTTTTACAAATGAGGACGGGGGAACATGCAGAGGACATTAGTTTCCATATCATAGCCTCTCCTCACACACCTCTGACTGTCCAAAAATAACTCTTGACAGCACCCTTGGCTGTCCAAAAATAACTCTTCCATGAACTGGGAGGAAGGGAGGACCATCGGATAGTCAAGTCTGGGCAAGAGGGAAAGTTTTCAGTTTGGTGAGCCTTTCGATTCTCCCAAGACCGGAGGCCAATTTTTGCTTGGACTAACCTGAAGCCATTAGGAGATTCAGTCCTGCACCTAAGGGCAGGCATGCCGGCTCCAGTCATAAGGACCATGTGAGTCCCAACCCTGTCTAGTCAGAGGTGCACTGGAACTGGAAAGAAAGGGTCTCTAATTCAGGAGCAAGCCAAGAAAGCCACCAAGGAGATGCCAAAGAATTCTGGTGGCTTAGCAGCCAAGCCTAAGGGAAACAGTCACCAGGTCCTGTACAAGGGAAAGGCTCCTAGGCATTGATCCTTGAAACCTAGTCTCTAGTCCCAGGAGAACAAAGACTATTCGTAGCGCCTCATTGTCATTGTCTGAGGATACAGATGACAATTTCGACTCTGATTTGGTCAAGGTTCTGGAGATGGATAAGTACTCTGATTTGGACTCTGTTTTGACAAAAGATTCTAGTGAAACTATGAAGGAGGCTCTGAGGTCTGCCGAATTCCCCTGCCACCTAAGGAGCCTCAGGAGGCACCCTTGGAGGGATGTTCGGAGGCAGTTTCAGCACTCAAGCTGGTCAAAGTTCCCTGTGCCTACAAGGATTTGGAAAAGGTCTTCAGCGAGGGAAGGGCTTTGACTGTTCCACCACGTCAACCCTACGACTCATGTCACTGGTGACTCCGATAACCTTGTCAGTCTCGTGACACAAACCTGACTGGAGTGATTCCAGGAAAGGTGGGCACGACTTTGCAGGGATTAACACTTACAAGGACTTTGAAGAAGAAAGGGAGGTTTGGATAAGGCAGCAGGTTTTCAGGGATTGCGGGATTTCGGGTGTATTTTTGTTTAGGAGGGTCATAATGGTGGGGTGCTGATCGCGCCTGAGGAGGAAGTATATCAGGCTGGGAGGGGAAGTGGGATGGATAGTGCTGGAGTGGGAATCAGATGAAAGACAATGCACGATTGCAAGCACGCACAGTGCAATGAAAAGCCTGCATACAGCAGCATCGCAGGCAACGGCATCAGATAAGCAGCATTCACAGAAACATGAATTAGTCATGAATTATTTTTACAAGCAAGAACGCCATTACAGCAAAAAAAAAGGGGAAGTCCATCTTAGTGCGAGGGGACCAAAGTGGACATAGCGTTGCTAAAGTGTAGTGAT
Source organism: Mobula birostris (assembly GCF_030028105.1). Lineage (NCBI taxonomy): Eukaryota > Metazoa > Chordata > Chondrichthyes > Myliobatiformes > Myliobatidae > Mobula > Mobula birostris. Next base: position 25,344 of record NW_027278300.1, read on the forward strand.
TAGGGCTGTGCCAGTTGGTTCAAGCACCTCCTGCAGATACTAATGATGGTGGGGAGGGATGTGTTCCTGAGGTACTGGGCTGAGTTTTCTGCTCTCTCCAGCTTCTTATGTTCCTGCGCATTTGAACTGACATACCAGACCATGATGTAGCTAGTCAGGATAGTTTCAAAGGTACATCTGTTTCTCAGGGTATTCAACGCTTATTTAACCTCCTTTGAAGGTAGAAATGCGGACACACCTTTCAGGTGATTGCACCTATGTGTTGGACTTTGGGCAGATCATTGCCCGGGAATCTGAAGCTGCTGATTGAAGGGTGCATGGTGTGAGTGTCAGGCACTTCCTTAGCTCAACGTGTCCTTAAAGAGAGGAACTAGAGAAAGATGTGACTATGTGTGGATAGTCAGAGTCAGACACCTTTTCCCAGGGCTGAAATGGCTAGCACGAAAGGGTGCAGTTTTAAGGTGCTTGGAAGTAGGTACAGAGGAGATGTCAGGGGTAGGTTTTTTATATGGAGAGTGGTGAGTGCGTGGAATGGGCTGCCAGCAATGACAGTGGAGGCAGATACAATGGGGTCTTTTAAGAGACTCCTGGATAGGTACATGGAACTTAGAAAAATAGAGGCTATGGGTAACCCGAAGTAATTTCTAAAGTAAGGACATGCTGGGCACAGCATTGTGGGCTGAAAGGCCTGTATTGTGCTGTAGGTTTTCTATGTTTCTATCTTTCCGGAGTGGAAACGTCAAACACTAGACAACGTAGAGTAGCTTAGGGTGAGAGAGTGAAAGTTTAACGGAGGTGTGTGAGGTAAGTTTGTTTTACACAGACAGCGATAGGTAGCCGGAATGTGTTGCCAAGGGAGAGAACAGAAACAGCTAAAACTATAAATTTCAAGAGGCGTTGAGACAGATGTATGAACAGAGAATGGAAGGATATAGACCATATGCAGAAAGAAGGGGTTAGCTTCATTCGGTGTCATGGAGAGCACAGACATGTTAGGCCGAAAGGCCTGCTCCTGCTCTGTATGTCTAGGTTTCCATGTAATGCTATGACAGGGGCAATATGACCTGGGGCTTGGGTAGTGTTCCTCAAACCAGGGGCTGCAATATTTTGCTCATGGTTGGTGGGGGGAGTTTTATCCTGGAGGCATCACACACCTCAACTGGTTAGCAATGACTTTGACTCATTCTCATCACTTCCCATACCAGGCCAACTGGTGATAATGCCGGGAGAGGCAGGAAATCCAACTCAACTTGTAACACTTAAACCAGCAAGTAACACACACACAATGCTGGAGGAACTCAGCAGGCCAGACAGCATCCGTGGAGAGGAATAAAGAGGCTGAAACATCTACTCTTTATTCCTCTCCATGGGTGCTGCCTGATCTCCGAGTTCATTTGTGCGTGTTGCTCTGAATTTCCAGCATCTGCAGAATCTTTTGTGTTTAAATGAGCACCTCCTTGCAATACTTGGCAATCAAGCTCACACCATCCCACGAGGAAAACTTGGATCAGAGCTTCACTGTAGAACATAGAACATAGTATGGTACAGAAAATTGAGGTAGTAAATTGGATTAGACATTGGCTTTGCAGAAGAACCCAGAAAGTGGTAGTAGATGGTTGCCTCTCTTACTGCAGGCCTGTGACTAGTGTTGTGTCGCAGGGATCGACACTGAGTCTTGTTGTTTGTCATCTATATCAATGATCTGGATGACAGTGTGATTAACTCGATTAGCAAATTTACAGATAACTCCAAGATCTGGGGTGTAGTGGATAACGAGGAAGGCTAACAAAGCTTACAGTGGGATGAAGGCCAGTTGGAAAAAACGGCAGATGGAATTTAATGCATTGGATAATTTACAATGACCAGTTAACCTACCCACTACGTCTTTGGTCTCCGGAAGAAACTGGAGGACCCGGAGAAAACCCATACATTCCACGGGGAGGACATAAAGAAACTTCTTACAGAGGACGCCAGGACTGAATTCCTAACTCCGACACCCCAAGCTGTAATAATGTCCTTCTAACTGTACGCTACAGTGGCGTAAGATGTTGGTGAGGCCTAATTGTAGTGCTGTGTGCAGTTCTGATTACCTACCTACAGGAAAGATATCAATAAGATAGAATGAGTGCAGGGAAAATTTACAAGGATGTTGCCAGGACTTGAGTTACAGGAAAAGGTTGAAAAGGATAAAACTTTATTCCCTGGCGCATAGGAGACTGAGGGGAGATTTGGTAGAAGTATACAAAAATATGAGGGGTAAATGCAAACAGGCTTTTTTTTCACTGAGGTTGGGTGAGACTAGAAATCGAGGTCATGGGTTAAGGGTGAAATGTGAAATGTATAATGGAACCTGAGGGGGGACTTCTTCACTGAGAATGTGCTGTGGGTGTAGAATGAGCCTCCAGCAGAAGCGATGGATGTGGGTTTGATTTTAACATTTGGGAAATTCCGATAAGTACATGGGTGCAAGGGCACTGGAGGTCCAAGTGAAAGTCGATTGGAGCAGGCAGCATAATAGTTCACCATGGGCTAGATGGGCCGAAGGGCCTGTTTCTGGCTGTAGTGATTTATGACTATACAACAGGCCCTCTGCCCACAATTTTACGCTGAGCTCAAGGTGGTAGTTAAACACCTAGCTAAATTAATCCCTTCTGCTTAAACAATGTCTGTATCCCTCCATTCTCTGCACAATCATGTGCCTACTTCAGAACCTCTTAAACACAATGATCAGATTTGCCTCCTGTGTCACCCCGGCAACACATTCCCAGCACCCACCATTGTCTGTGTGAAAATACTTGCTCACACACCTCTTCTGAAATTTCTTCCTCCTCCCTTATCCACATGCCCTCTAGTATCCAGACATTTCAACCCTGGGAGAAGTACTAGCTATGTATCTATTATTTTTTTGGATTAGAAATGTTTTCATATCTTAATATCTCTCTCACTGTAAACCATCCACTTCAAGGTTGATAATTATCACCTCAATACCTCAAAACATGTCCTCAACTTTGTGACTGTGACAATGAAAAGGTCTTGTTGAAACCAGCAACAATATTGGTGCTTCTGTCTATTAATCAGTTCACCATGTTGAGAATATACATAAAAATAAATTATTTGAAGCAGTGGCCTAGGATATCGGAATAAAAATCTACCTGTGAAGGCCTGTCCGTGTGTGGGAGATTATCTCTCTCTCCATTCTAGTCATCCCAGCGCACAAGGTTACTGGGCATCATTCTTTTGTTGCTGGAAATGCTTTGACAAAATGTCTCTTGTGATTTTTCATTTCATTTTAAAATCTTTTTATTAATATAATCTTCTACAGCTATAAAATAGAGATTCAGCAAATTAGTATATATATAATTAATAAAGCTAAAGAAAAAACCCATATATATGCTAATGGAAAAAAAAATTATAAAAGAAAAAGAAGGAAAAAAGAAAACCCCAGCTAACTAAAAAAAACCCACTAGCTATAAAACAAAAGAAAGAGGAAAAAAACCCATTAGGAACCAACTCCTGGAGCGATACATCTTACAATCATTTATATATATAAAGAAAAAGAAATCAACAACCACCAAATCACATTTATATAACATAAAATTGGAAGGAAACCACGTAAATTGATTCAAATTAAATGATAATATTTCGCAAAAGAGCCCCACCTTCTCTCAAAATCAAATTGGGGATCAAAAGTTCTACTGATTTTTTTCCAAACTAAGACATAACGTTACTTGTCTACGCCCACCTGGACAAGCCAGCGAGCACTGTGAGGGTCATGTTTTTTGACTTCTCCAGTGCGTTCAACACCATCCGCCCTGCTCTGCTGGGGGAGAAGCTGACAGCGATGCGGGTGGATGCTTCCCTGGTAACATGGATTCTTGATTACCTGACTGGCAGACCACAGTACGTGTGCTTGCAATACTGTGTGTCTGACAGAGTGATCAGCAGCACTGGGGCTCCACAGGAGACTGTCTTGTCTCTCTTTCTCTTCTCCATTTACACTTTGGAATTCAACTACTGCACAGAGTCTTGTCATCTTCAGAAGATTTCGGATGACTCTGCCATAGTTGGATGTATCAGCAGGGGAGATGAGGCTGAGTACAGGGCTACGGTAGGAAACTTTGTCACATGGTGTGAGCAGAATTATCTGCAGCTTAATGTGAAAAAGACTAAGGAGCTGGTGGTAGACCTGAGGAGAGCTAAGGTACCGGTGACCCCTGTTTTGATCCAGGGGGTCAGTGTGGACATGGTGGAGGATTACAAATACCTGGGGATACGTATTGACAATAAACTGGACTGGTCAAAGAACACTGAGGCTGTCTACAAGAAGGGTCAGAGCCGTCTCTATTTCCTGAGGAGACTGAGGTCCTTTAACATCTGCTGGACGATGCTGAGGATATTCTACAAGTCTGTGGTGGCCAGTACTATCATGTTTGCTGTTGTGTGCTGAGGCAGCAGGCTGAGGGTGGCAGACACCAACAGAATCAACAAACTCATTCGTAAGGCCAGTGATGTTGTGGGGACAGAACTGGACTCTCTCACGGCGGTGTCTGAAAAGAGGATGCTGTCTAAGTTGCATGCCATCTTGGTCAATGTCTCCCATCCACTACATAATGTACTGGGTGGGCACAGGAGTACATTCAGCCAGAGACTCATTCCTCCAAGATGCAGCACAGAGAGCCATAGGAAGTCATTTCTGCCTGTGGCCATCAAACTTTACAACTCCTCCCCTGGAGGGTCAGACATCCTGTGCCAATAGGCTGGTCCTGGACTTATTTCATAATTTACCGGCATAATTTATATATTACTATTTAACTATTTATGGTCCTATTACTATTTATTATTTATGGTGAAACTGTAACAAAAACCAATTTCCCCCTGGGATCAATAAAGTATGACTATGACTATGACTATGAAAACCATTGAGTTAGTGTAGGAGCAGAGGTATCTTTCCACTTCAGTAAAATAGCTCTTCTTGCCAACAATGTGACGAATGCAATTATATTTCTTGCAATATTTACAGGTCAGACATGTTACAAAAATATATTTCTACGTTTCCATATATGCAAGAATCTGATTTGTTGGACACTATTTTGAATATGAATCCCTTAGTGAGAGGTTCCATTGGTAGAATTTGTAATTTATTTTTACTACAGAAAGATAACCTCTCACTAAAGATTAAGTAAGATCGGAAGAGAGAACTTAATATGACTTCTGTTAATGAAGACTGGTCGCGAGTTTTGAAAATGGTTAATTCTTCTTCAATATGTGCCAATCATTGTTTAATTCAGTTTAAAATTGTTCATCGCTATTATTTAACAAAGGAAAGGCTATCCAAAATATTTCCTAGTAAAGATAATTACTGTGATAGGTGCAAATATGAAGTAGATACTTTGTCACGTATGTTCTGGTCATGTCCCTCGTTGAAATCTTTTTGGAAATCTTTATTTTCTACAATTTCTAAAGCTTTGAAAATTAATTTACAACCTAATACATTGACTGTTCTATTTGGAATAGTTCCGCATCATATTCAGGGTATTTCATTTTCAAACCAAAATGTAATTGCATTTGTCTCTTGTGATTTTTAATTAACCATGGTAAAAATAATATTATATCGAGCTTCAGTGTGGCAGTGGCAGCTGCTCTCTCAACATTTAAGACATATCTAAATGAACCAAATACACATCTCATTAGCCGACACAAAACTTCATCCAAAACCTTACTTCCTTAACTCCTTAACTGCCACGGATTCCCATTCATCCAAACATTCCCATCAGTTCCATTGGATGTTTTTATATTGAGTTGTTGAAGGAAAAAAAAACCCTAAATCCCCCAATCCCAAAGCAAAGGAATTAATGGACTAAGTGCTATAGGAAATGGGTTTTGTGGAGATAAATGCTTGATGGTAGAGGGCCAGAGAGCCTGGAGTCAGATCAATACAGAACATCAGAACAATGTAGACAGAGAGATTCTGCAGATGCTAAAGATCACACAAAAATTACTGGAGGAACTCAGCAGGTCAGGCAGCACCTATGGAGGGAATTAAACAGAGTCATCCTGATGAACGGTCTCAGCTGGAAAGGTTGACTAATTACTCCCTTCCATAGATGCTGCCTGACTTGAGTTCTTCCAGCATTTTGTGTATGTTGGCAAGATGTGATTGGTTCATGTGCTTGTTGTGGAAGTTTGTTGTATTTGTTTCATCTCCTCTTACAATGGCAGTAACACTTTGGGATATCTTTGTGACATAAATACCATGTAAATTCAAATGTCTTTTTCTCTTGTAGTACTTTGAATCTTTTATGGCATGCTCATTGGCATAAATCAGTCTCGCTCCAAAAGAAATGAGTTCAGATTACTGAGTCCAAGTAAACAGACAGAGGGTAATGTTGGGAGAAGAATAATTAAAATCACTGGATTGTACTCCAAACTGTCAAGAGCTGAATGTTCAAAGTATAAGGTTGAATCGTGATCTTAATAAAAGCTCCGCTAACTAGTTCCTTTTACTATTCAACTTTGTTTACCACTTCCTCATAAGTATTAACTTGCAAGGTGTGTTTATGTAATCTCCAGTCCATCTGTTCTTGTTATTGAAAGCAAGTTAACTGCTTAGGTGGTCACATTTCCCACGGACAACAGCACAAAGGATTTGTTCATTTCCATCCGCCCACCATTCAGCTGATCATTCCATAGTCACTTATGAAAGTGGACTAGGACATTAAATCTGCCAAGTCAAAGGCAATCACCTTACAGTCCAAAGCACCTGTAAAGGAATTATTAATTGAAGTAGCTAACTGGTTTTATGTCAGTCTTTCCCTGCCCGTGTAGCAATGGGATGAACGAACAGGGACCAGCATGTGGTGACACCCCCTCACCCACCTACCCAGGGATTACTTATTCATGCACTGACCTTGGCTTCATCTCTCATCGTATCTGTGTGATATAAATTCAGAGAACTACACTGAATACACTATGTTATAAAATACACTATATCATAAAAGTCACTTCGTGGGAAAAGAATGCACTTCCAATGTTTTCCACACCTGTGCGTTCCATTGTTATTTCTCGAAGCTGATTGTTTCTTTCTTATTCATGCACAGTATGCACTAGTTTTAATCTCTTCTAATTAAACTTGGAGCGTGTAGAATATTGAAAATTCAATCTGTATTGCAGCTGGATTCCCAGAAGCACACTCGGTGGCCTCTTTATTAGGTACAGGTGTGGTCCCCTGCTGCTTTAGTCTGTCCATTCCAAGGTTTGACATGTTGTGGTTTCAGAGACACTCTTCTGCACACCACTGTTGTAATGTGTGGTTATTTCAGTTACTGTCACCTTCCTATCAGCCCACAGAAATGCTGCTCACTGGATTTTTTTTGTAATTCACACAATTCTCTGTAAACTCTAGAGACTTTTGAGCATGAAAATCCCAGAAAGTCAACAGTTTCTGCAATACTCAGACCACCCCATCTGGCACCAACAATCATTCCACAGTCACAATCACTTAGATCACGGTTATTCCTCCGTCTAATGTTTTGTCTGAACAAGAACTGAACCTCTTGACCATGTCTGCATTCTTATATGCTTTGACTTGCTGCCACATGTTTGGCTGATTAGATATTTACATTAACAAGCAGATACACAGGTGTACCTAGTAGAGTGTGTAAATACAATTTGAGAGGCAACTTGGCCCATTATACTTGTACTGTACTGGCTATCTAACAATTCAGTCACTCCTCTGACCTTTCCCATTGTCTTACACTTGTTTTTCCCTTTTGTCCCACACTAAAGCATTTCTTATGGAGAATCCATGAAAAATGGGACTATCGGTAAAAAAGCAATGCCATTAATCTAGCTCCTGCACTTACCACATATTGTCCAAAGGAAGGTGAATATGTGTATGGAGAAAGATCCAGAGGAGATACATCTGCAGTCTCTTATCTGAATTGGGATTTTGGACATGTGCTGAGAAGTAGCAAGTAATATCCAAACTACCCTGATGTCCGACAACAGCCAACCATAACACAATGGAGGTCAACCCCGAGTTACCCACCTTCAGTACCCTGGCGTCACCACTGACCAGAAACTCAACCAGTGCAGCCACATTAATCCTGTGGCGACAAGAGCAGGTCAGGGGTTGGGTATCCTGTGGTGAGTGACATTTCTTTACACCTCAGAGCCTTTCCGCCATCTGTGAGACGCAAGGCAGGGAAATGTTGGAATATTCTCCACTTGTAGGATAAGGGCAGTGCAGGCCTGGAGCTCTCTCAACCATTCCCTCCCTCCACCAGCATCGCACAGCGTCTGCAGAGCGCGCCGTCTAAAATGCTCAGCAAATCCGTTAAAGTCCACCGTTGTATACCAAACCACACGTGCCCTCTCCCAGCCACCCACAAGCCACTCTTTAGGAAGGGAGACTCTCTCTTCATTGCCGTCTTCCCATTAACAATTTGCTCCAGGGCTTCCAAAGTCTGGCTGTCAAGTGCTTGCAGTTTAGCTTATTGTCAGTATGAAATATTGAAACATGTCAATCAAAGCTGTGTGTGCAAATGGGGTGATTCTGATAGGCATTATGGTTGTCATGGGTGAGCTAGGCTCGTAGGGCTTGCTTCTGTGCTGACAATTCTGTGATTCTATCATTTAATCAACTGGTGGTTTGGACATTTGCATAGCATTTGACATAGTGTGCACCCTCTTGGCACTTTCTGAACATCTCAGCTGTATTTTGTACACTGCCTGGTATTTTGACATGTTCTCTTCATATTCCTCACAATATTCCTGCATTTTGACCATGATTGGTATGTTGATAAAAAAAAATAGTAACACTGCTAATTGCATCATCAGGAAGGCAACTTTCATCATAGGATAGAACATTGACTGTGGAAGTGTGGCTAAGCTGAGCTGTTTTTTTATGAAGATGCAATGGAATTTTGCTAATGTTGAGTTCACATGTTCATTCCTGGTCTGTGGGTGGCATTGCTCAGGTTGCCATTTATTGCCCAACATCTCTTCACATGGGGTGCTTGGCGACCTAAGGGGGAAGCCCAGAGAAAACTTTTCTGGTGTGGAGCTCTGCACGTGGTGTGAACCACTATAATAACCATGGCATTCCTTAAAAGAAGTCCCAGCACCAGTTCAGTTTGGATTCAGATTCGGATTCGGATTCAGATTCAGATCGAGCTTCAGATTAGGATTCAGCTTTGCTTTGGATTCAGATTCGGCTTCGAATTCAGTTTCAGATTCAGCTTTGGATTCAGATTCAGCTTCAGCTTTAGATTCAAATTCAGCTTCAGATTCGGATTCAGCTTCAGATTTAGATTCAGATTCAGATTCACATTCTCGAAATGAATTCTAGCATTGGATTTGCCTTCCTTACCACCACCTCAACTGCAGGTTAACCTTTAGGGGATCCTGCACGAGGACTCCCAAGTCCTTTTTCACCTCTGATTTTTGATGTTTTTCCCCATTGAGAAAATATTTCTTCTACCAAAGTGCATGACCATACACTTCCTTACACAATATTCTATCTGCCACTTCTTTACCCGTTCTCTCAATCTGTCTAAGTCTTTCTGCAAACTCCCTGCTTCCTCAACACTACCTGTCCCTCCACCTACCTTTGTAATGTCCGGAAACTTGGTAACAATTCTGTCATCCAAATTATTGAGATATAAAGTGAGAAGAACTGGTCCCAGTACCGACCCCTGCAGAACACCACTACTCACATACAGCCAACCAGAATAGGCTCCCTTCATTCCCAATCTTTGCCTCCTGCCAGTCAGCCAATCTTTCTATCCATGCTAGTATCTTTCCTGTAATATTATGGGCCCTTAACTTGTTAAGCAGCATCATATGCGACACCTTGTCTGAAAATCCAAGTAAACAACACCTACTGGCTCTCATTTGTCTATCCTGCATATTTACTCACAGAATTCCAACAGATTTGTCAGTTAAGATTTTCCCTGAAGGAAATCATTTTGATTTTGGCTTAGTTTATCGCATGCCTCCAAGTACCCTGAAACCTCATCCTTACTAATGGACTCCAACATCTTCCCAACCACTGAAGTTAGGCTAACTTGCCTATAATTTCCTCTCTTTTGCCTCCCTCCCTTCTTAAAGTGTGGAGTGACATTTGCAATTTTCCAGTCCTCCAGAACCATTCCAGAATCTAGAGATTCTTGAAAGACAATTGACAATGACTCCACAAGCTCTTCAGCTACCTCTTTCAGAACCCTGAAGGTAGTCCATTTGGTACAGGTGACCTATCTACCTTCAGACCTCCCAGCTTCCCAAGCACTTCCTCCCTACTAGTAGCAACACTCACTTCTGCCCCCTGTCACTCTTGAAATTCTGGCATACTGCTGGTGTCTTCCACAGTGAAAACTGATGCAAAATACTTATTATGTTCATCTGCCATTTCTTTGTCCACTATTACTACCTGTCCAGCTTCATTTTCCAGCAGTCTGATATCTACTCTAACCTCTCTTTTACTCTTTATACATCTGAATAAACTTTAGGTATCCTTTTTATATTATTGGCTATCTTAACTTCATATTTCATCTTTTCTCTCCTTATGACATTTAAGTTGCCTTTTGTTATTTTTTTAAAACTTCTCAATTCTAAAACTTCTCACTAACTTTTGCTATATTATATGCTCTCTCTTTTGCTTTTATGCTGATATTGACTTCCCATGCCAGCCACGGTGGCTCCATCTTCCCTATAGAATACTCCTTCATCTTTGAGATGCATCTATCCTGCATCCACCGAGTTGCTCCCAGAAACTCCAGCCACCGCTGTTCTGCCATCATTCCTGATAGCGTCCCCTTCCTGTCAACTTTGGCCTGTTCCTCTCTAATGCCTCTGCAATTCCCTTTACTCCATTGTGATACAGATACACCTGACTTTATTTTCTCCCTCCCAAAATGTAGGAGAATTCTGTCATTCTATGATCACTGTCCCCTAAAAGTTCCTTTTCCTGAAGCTCCCTAATCCAAGCTGGTTCATTATAGAACATCCATTCCAGAATTGCCATTCCCCTAGTGCTCTCAACCATAAGCTGCTCTTAAAAAAACATCTCTTCTGCGTTCTACAAATTCCCTGTCTTGGGATCCGGCTGATTTCCCAATTCACCTGCATACTGAAATCCCCCATGACTATCATAACATTGTCTTTATTGCATGCCTTTTCTTTCTCCCATGGTAATTCACATCCCACATCTAGGCTACTTTTTGGAGGTTTGTATATACAAGTCAGAAGATGCAAGATACAGGTCAGAAGATTGGATGAAGGCTCCAGCAGTGTCTGCTTGCAGTCTGTCACTGCTATATGCTGTTCTACTTTGGGACTTACTAACTGGAAAGTTCTTCAGTTTATGATTCTGTCCTCCAAAATTAACTGTGCTTCTAGCCAGTCTGTTCTACTGCACAACATGGAAAATAGCCCAAACATGCGCTGTTGTCCAAAACCAGAACAAGTCTAGTGAAGTTCCCCAGCACCTGACCAGTCTTCTCTTAATCATCTGCAATCTGGTAGAAACTGCCATCACCACTTCTCTTGAATGGTCATTACTCATGTTGGCTGGATCGCTGATGCCCTGCTGGACTTTCACACAGACCATTCGGCTGCTGACTATCACAGTCGTGGACCAGGTGTCAACCAAAGCGATGACTTACTGAGGTGAGACTGGAGTAACAGCTCTTGATGCCAACATACCATCTGACAAGTGTGGCACTAAGGTGCCTCAGCAGAACCACTCCAGCGACTGGAGTTGTACTCTTCATGGAGTCAGTTGGCTGCGTTGTCAGAGATCATTTATCACAACCCAGAAGGCAGTGTCCTGCGATCAACCATTTCAGCTCTTCTGCAATGATCAGAAGGTCAGGAGAAAGCTGGAGATTGCATAATATTTATTTCCATTCTGAATTCCTCAGCAAATGAAGCAGAACATGCTTTCATGCATCTAGACAGTGGTTAGGCTTGGACTGCTAAATTACACCTTACGGCACTACAGCACAGTACAGGCCCTTTGGCCCATTATACTGTGCTGACCTTTTAACCTACCCCACCCTTCCCTCCATTTTTCTATCATCCATATTCATGTGCCTACCACCTAGAATTTCTTAAATGTCCCTAGTGTATCTGCCTCTGCCATCACTCCTGACAGGGCATTCCACACACATGCCACTCTTTGTATAAAAAGCATACCACTGATATCCCCCCTATACTTTCCTCTAATCACCTTAAAATTATGCCCCTTATATTAGCTATTTTTGCCCTGGGAAAAAAGTTTCTGACCATCCATTTGATCTATGCTTCTATTATCATCTCGTACATCTGGATCAAGTCACCAACTTTATTCTAGAAAGAAAATCCCTAGCCCACTCAATTTATGCTCATAAGACATGTTTTCCAGTCTTGACAGCATCCTGGTAGATCTCCTCTGCACCTTCTCTAAATCTGCATACCCCAGAGGCACTTGATAAAGACCATCTCTGACAGAACTGATCTTAATCATCTACCCTTAACATTCAATCCATTGCCATTGTCAATGACCAGGAGTTAAACTGGCCAAATCACACGATACTTCAAGAACAGGTCAGGGGCTGAGTAATTTGTTCCCTGATGCCTCATGTCCAAAGTGTGGAGTGTGATAGATTATACTCCGGCTGCCTGGATGAAAGCACCCTCAGCTACTCCTGAGGACCTCCACACCATTCAGGATGGGACATCATGCTCAACTGGTGCCTCATCAGTCACTCTAAACATTAACTTCCCCCACCACCAGGGTAGAGTGGTAGGGGTAAAGGGCTGAAAGAGGGGTGGGGAAGAAATTAATGGAATCGACGTCCATGCCAACAAGTCAGAGACTACCCAGATGGAATATGAGGTGTAGCTCCTCCAACCTGAGAGTGGTCTCATCATGGCATTTGAGGATTTTATCTCACAAATAACCTGTCCTGCTCCTAACTAGAAGCATGGATTATAATTATAAAAACTGTAATATTCTGTATACCAACAATGATGTTCCTCATTTTTATTTCTAATGGGCAAAAGAGGGATCAAAGGACAAAGGGAAGGGATTTCTGAAGACTTATACATGGAGGGGTGAACCACTCTTTGCAACTTAGATAATCATTTCTTGCTCAGGCTGAACATTAACCAGAAGTGAAACACGAATAACCTATAATCACCTTCATATAAAGCTGACAAATCTTAAAATTAGAGATGGTCTTTGAAATGAAACCAGAAAGCAGTTCCACCAGATATAATTTCACAGGAATTTGTAATTCTCTTCCCAATAAAAGCTGTGGATGCTCTGCCCATTGGGTCTTTCAGAGTTGAGAGGATGTTTTGTTTTGCAGAGTTGGGTCATCAAGGGATAAGGAACTAAGGCAGAAAAATGGAATGGAGACACTGATCAGTCACAGCGTAGCTTTAAGGATCCAAATGAGACTCTTGCTTTTATTATTCCCAAGCGAATTTTTCAAGATCCAGATGTTCATATAGCAGAGAGATTGTGTAAGAGATGGTAAAATGATCTCGGGTACTTAACATCATCAGTAAGTTAAATCTGGGCCTTTGCTGGGAAACAAATCCTGATCAGCATCTAAAATGTGTTGCCAGGAAATATAAAGAAGGGCAAGACCAAAGACCCATGGCATCATAGAAGATGCTCTAATAGAAATCGGTCACGGTTGGTATTATAGAAATATGAGATCAAATGAGCTCAGTATCTTTCAGCAAGTATGAATGTTAATTCCTACAATGGCTACATTTATGAATAATGATACTTTCTCCACATATAGTTCCATCTGAAGGTTCTCCTGCTGCTGATCATTGCCACAGGGATGGGAGGAATATTTCAGCATGGTCTCAATATGTCCCTCATTAACGCACCATCAATTGTGAGTAGACCTGCCTTATTATTGCTTATTAGTAAGGGACAATGCAATGGCATTGACTCATTGGTAAGGTGCAGTTTATTAAGGACCTGGTCCACTCTTAGAGCATAGAACATCAAACGTTACAGCACAGTTCAGCCCATGACCTTTTCAACCTACGCTAACATCAATCTAACCCTTTCCTCCTACACAGCCCTCTATTTTCTATCATTCAAGCACCTGTCTAATAGTTTCTTAAAAACCCCTAATGTATCTGCCTCTACCATCAGGGCCCCTCTATGCACTCACCGCTCTTTGTGTAAGAAGCGTCACTCTAACACTCCCCCCTATACTTTCTTCCAATCACCTTAAAATGATGCCCTCTCATTTCCACCCTGGGAAAGCCTCTGGATAGCCACTTGATTTATGCTTCTTATCATCTCATACACTTCCATCAAGTCAGCTCACATCGTCCTTTGCTCCACAGAGAAAGGTTCTAGCTCACTCAATCTTTCCTCAAAAGACATGCCCTCCAATCCAGGCAACATCCTGATGAACTGTCTCTGCACCCCCTCTAATGCTTCCACAGCATCCCTATTATGAGGCAACAAGAATTGAACACACCGGGCTGTATAGAGGCACAACACTACCTCTTGGCTCTTGAACTCAATCCACTGACTTAACAAAGGCCAACACACCATAGGCCTATCAAACTGCACAGCATCTTTGGACGCGGACCCGAAGATCCCTCTGTTCTTCAACATTGCTAAGAATCATGCCATTCACCCTGTACTATGCCTTTAAGTTTGACCTTCCAAAGTGAACCACTTCACATTTTCCCGGATTGAACTCCACCTGCCACTTCTCAGCCCAGCCCTGCACCCTGTCAATGTTTCGTTGCAACCTATGACAACCTTCTATGCAATCCACAACTCCACCAACCTTTGTGTCATCTGCAAACTTACTAACCCATCCTCCCATTTCCTCATCCAAATCATTTATAGAAATCACAAAAAGAATCACATCTCCTTTGCCAGTCCCTAGGCTTTAAAGACAACTTGCTTGCATGGAGTGGCAGGTCCGTGTTATTTCAATGTTGCAAGTGTGCAAAAATCTCTGCAAAATTCCAGGAATGTCAGGGCACAATTAATCAGAAGTTTCAGTGCTGTGATATTTATTTAAAATTTCCCTCCATTTATCTTAATACGTTGGAGGTGTTAAGGCACAGGAGGACAAGGGGAGGCCATTCAACCCTTTGGGATCCTGCAGGATAAATGGCTTGTTCCTGACATGAGGGCAGAGTTTGGAGAGGTTGGTAATTTGGTCAAATTCTCATTTTGTTGTACAATTAAAAGCCCTACCACTGAACCCACTGCTCTAGTTGTGATGATGATTTTCTCCTGACAATGTTAAAAAGGGGAATTTCTGGCAGTGATGAAAGAACAGTGACTGTGTCTAAGTCAGGATGCTGACTGATTTGGAGGGAATGTGAAGTGATGCTATTTAATTCATAATCCTTTGTTTATACTAATTATACCAGGGATCATTATCTCAGTATACCCAGATAACAGCCTGTTATCTCTTGTGGAATTACATGAGCCAATCTTTCTGACGTAGCCGGCTATATCTGCATTTTTAATGATTATTATCACCTGGTACCCATTGTTTATGAACCCATGAATTCTTCTGTTTTTTTAAACTCAATCGTTTCTTCCCTTCTGAAGAACACATGCTGGGCTGCTTTTATTTTTAACTCAACCATCTCTGCACGTGATGTGCTGTATTATTTTTTAGTTCGAGTGTCTTGCTGCAGTTCAATAGGTCGGTAGTCGTCTCGGGTGTGCTTTAAAAATACCTCCTCGCCAGTGTTATGCTTTGTAGCTTCAGAATGTTAAACTGATTGAATGGAAGATATGGGAGTTAGAAATGAGAGTCTAATTTCGAATTCACTTTAAGCGAGACGTGTGCATATCACATGGTATGCAATTCACATACTTTTACATAAAACCCGCAATGAATTACAGTATATGGAAGATTTCTCAAATTTTACTGAAATATTAAATACACAACAGAAGGAATGACTATATACTGAATTGACAAGTCAGGGTGACCTGTGAGCCAGAGGAGAAATTATAGAATATACCTGTAACGTGCTCCTGGCACTCTTGGTGTTAGGGGAGAGAGACAGATCTAGGAGGCGTCAATGAACTAGCCTGGGCTGTCGTAGAGGAATGCTGGAGTGGAGTCTATATTGTTATTTTTCTTGTAGTTTTTCTTTCTTTATGCTAGCTTGTGCTATATATTTGTATATGCTCAGTAGATTTTCAGTAACTTGAAGCATAGCTAGTTCTGTCATCCTGTAGTTTCTTTGTAAGCATATGTCATGGCAGCATAAATCAAGACTGTCCTTGTTGTCTCACAGGCTCTTTGTTATGTTTTGAAACTCTAAGGCATAAAAACTAATTGAAAGTAAAAGGTAGGAGCATGGAGATAACATGTCAAGTTTGATTTTTTTTAAGCGAGGCACACGTGTATGGCGTGACAGCATAATGAATCATGCCATTCACATATTGTTACAGATACTGTAACTCCTAAGGAAATATTTACGTAAAGGATCCTTAATTAAACAATATATTTACTATATTACTAACATATTAGACAATAGACAATAGGTGCAGAAGTAGACCATTCGGCCCTTCGAGCTTGCACCACCATTCTGAGATCATGGCTGATCATCTACTATCAATACCCGGTTCCTGCTTTGTCCCCATAACCCTTGATTCCCCTCTCCATAGGATACCTATCTAGCTCCTTCTTGAAAGCATCCAGAGAATTGGCCTCCACTGCCTTCTGAGGCAGGGTGTTCCACACCTCCACAACTCTCTGGGAGAAGAAGTTCCTCCTCAACTCTGTCCTAAATGACCTACCCCTTATTCTTAAACCATGCCCTCTGGTACTGGACTCTCCCAGCATCTGGAACATATTTCCTGCCCTATCTTGTCCAATTCCTTAATAATCTTATATGTCTCAATCAGATCCCCCCTCAATCTCCTTAACTCCAGCGTGTACAAGCCCAGTCTCTCTAACCTCTCTGCGTAAGACAGTCCTGACATCCCAGGAATTAACCTAGTGAACCTACGCTGCACCTCCTCCACAGCCAGGATGTCATTCCTTAACCCTGGAGACCAAAACTGCACACAATACTCCAGGTGAAATACACAACAGTCCTCCCTGCTTAACTGTAAACTCCAACTCAATATAGAATGCATCTTAACTTATATAAATATATACCGTGTATACAATATACTATATAATACAACTATTATATAGACATCTTCAGCATAGCAATTTTAAGTTGTCCCATTCAGGCCTAAAGATTTAATCACTGCGAAGGCTTTCTTACTCTTGTGGATAATGTCTTTCCTGATGGGTGGTGGGGGGTGGGCTGAGGGTCACTTTGCTTGGCAGGAGAGACGTGGATGTGAAACATTCTCAGTTTCTGGGGCCTCCATGATGGTTGTAGGATTTGACTCTGGACTGCAAGAAGTGGTTCTGGCAGCTCTGGGTACCTTTCTTCTGGAAGTGTTAGGATCCCAAACAGTTCATGGCAAGCTTCACTGGACGATGTGGATCATAATGTGTGAGTACAGTGTCTGACGTCACCATTTCTTACACCTTTTGGAAAGACACCTCACAGTGCTTTGTCCATTACCATTTTTTTCCTAATCTGTAATAAAGAGTTCAAGGAGTGGAACACAGAAGCCAGGTTTGGCAGGAACTTGTTATAGTGATTGACAAATCCAAACAACAACTGCAACTATGACGTGTTCTTTGCCCTTAGGTCATCCACCACTGCTTAAATTTTCTCAGTACACTTGCGTAATGCTTGTGCGTCAATGGTGTGACCCCAGGAAGTGACGCTTGGTTTAATAAATTCACACTTGCTGCCGCGTGCTCTGAGCGCATAATCTTCTTATCTTTTTAACACTCTCTTGAAATGTCAGAGATTTTCCTTGTCATCCTGACTAGCAACAACAACGTGATTCAGGTAGCACAGTACCTGGACAGCCTTGCATCACTTGGTCCATAGTCAGAGTGCAGGTGCAAATGCTACTCCACAAATAAGCCCTTTGTGACGGTTTATGATCAGAAACACTGTGGACCCTTCTTCCATCTCCATCAGTAGGTAAGCCTCAGCTAAGTCCACTTTGCTAAAGTGTTTTCCTCCAGAAAGGTTTGCAAAGATATCCTTTATCCTGGGCAGAGGGTATTGATCTGCCTCCAGTACTGGGTTGATGGTGACCTTAAGATCACCATAGATACTGACAAACCCATTCTTCTTGGCTGCTGGGACCACCGGCATTGCCCATGGGCTCCACTCAACCTTGGAAAGAATTCCTTCAACTTCCTCGAGATCTAGCTCACTAACTACTTTATCAAGGATAGTATAAGGAACTGGACAGGCTTTGCAAGACCTGGGTGTGGCATTTTCATTTAACACTATTTGATCCTTGATATGTTTGAGTTTCCCAGTTACCATCCCTGAACACTGCAGTGTTATCATCCATCCAGTACCTTTCTTAATTCACTTTCAGTTGACTCTATTAAAGGATATGTGGCATAACAGTGGGGGATGGGGCTCCAATCAAGTTGCAGTTGTCTCAGCCACTCATGTTCCCACAATGCTGGCCCTCCTGTTTTTACAAGCTCTATGTGGTGTGTTGGTTGTTTTATTTCACTGTTATGATTGTCGTTCCCACTGGAGTTATCTCTTCTCCTGCAGTCCTTAATTGGATATCTTCAATACCTTTGAAATGTGTTTCAGTCTCATTTTATGGAAAGACTGGAACAGCCAAGCCTGTGTCCATTTTAATTAATTGGCTGTTCACTTCTCATGAAATCATATTGCTTGGTGTTAATTTTCACATTGTAAATCTCAACTCTAGTCCGTCCTCTGCCACTCGCATCATTATCAGATTTTTCATCAACAACACGCTCTTTTTTAAAACTGCACCTTGAATTTTTATCTTTTTCTCTTCCCTGTGCAGTCCATTTACTTTTGTCTGCCAGACATGCTCTTTGTATGTGTCCTACTTTGTCGCATTTTCTGCAACTGTTACCTTTAAATCTGCATTGATTTGGTGTATGTGAGCCTCTGCCACAACAGTAACACAAGTTGTTTGGCTAGGTTGATTTCTGTCTAGACATTGCAACTTTGTTCACATTCATTTTTATTCTTGACTGCAATTCAATTGCATCTCTGTCTGCTGTTACCATTGATACAGCTATTCCATCTGCTCTTTTAAATGTGAGTTGTGCCTCAGTTAAAAGCTGTTTTTGAATGCTTTCCTGTAAGATTTCACAGACTAAAAGATCCCTCAGTGCATCATTAACCCCATTGTTGAATTAACAATGCTCAGACAATCTCTTAAGTTAAGCCAAGTACAACAAAATGGGCTCCCTCTTCCTTTTGATTCTGCTTATGAAACCTAAAGTGTACTACAATCAACAATGGCTTTGGTTCCAAATGTTCTTACATTATGTTCACGATATCAGTAAATCTTATTTCAATTTTAAAACTACAACTTAACTTTTTATCTTTTTCTCTTCCCTGTGTTCAGACCATTTATTTTTGTCTGTCTGTTTGAAGCAATCAAACTTCTAAGCAAACTGTCTGCTCTTCCATCGATCGCACTCAACAAAACTGGCATTGGCTATTCCATTTGCTGTGAAATACTGTTCAATTCACTCATTATACATATTCCAGTTATCTTGTATGCAATCGAATGCTTCTATCTTTCTGATGTAGATGGCCACCTCTGCTTTCTTTTATTTATGATTATTGTCAGCTGGTATTCATTGTTGTTGAACCCATGAATGTATCCATTTTCTGCCTTTATTAAAACTCGACCATTTCTTGCAATGCTTTTCTTCAATTCAAACGTCTCCCTGTGCTTCAACAGGTAGGTAGTTGGTTCAGCAATGCACACAACATGCTGGAGGAACTCAGCAGGCCAGGCAGTATCTATGGAAAAGAGTACAGTTGACATCTTGGGCTGGGACCCTTTAGCAGGACTGAAGAAATACAATCCTGCTGAACACAGTCATCTTTTTTTCTCATGTCGTCATGGTGAAGGGAGTGAATGTCTAGGATGATGGATAATGTACCAATCAAGTGGGATATTTCCTCATGGGTGGTACTGAACATCTTGTAGGAGAAACACTCATCCAGGCAAGTGGAGCTTTCCATTTTGCCTAGATGATTGGATATTCAAGAAAACAATTGCTTGCGGTAAGGTGGAAGTATTAAAAATAGAGAGAGACTCTCGTCCTCAGCACTAATGTGTGTTATGTGAGTTGGTGAGACCAGAGTTGAAGGCCCAGTGGTTGGTAAGTCTGGAGTTTGGTGTCCTCGTTCAGGATCCTCACTGGTGAGCCTGGGATCGATAACAAAGATCAAAGCCCAAAGATTGATTGGAAGTTCTGAAGATGAGGCCCGATGGCCGGAGCCCTGAATCTGCTGGAGAAGTCCAAGCCCAACGTCTGCGAATCTGAGAGTCCATTGGAGGTGGAAGGCTAGATTCAGCTTGCCCTGGGGTTGGAGGGCTGTGTTTGTGTGTGGGTGGCTGGGTGAGTGGGAAGGAGGAACGGGGCTCGTTTTGCTATTGTTGCATTTGCTGCTTGGTAGGCTCTGTTTTGCTGTGTTCTGTGTTATCCTGTCAAGTATTGCAGGCATGCTGTGTTGGTGCTGAAAGTGTGGTGGCTCTTGGGTGTAATGGTTGTTAAATGGAAATGACACATTTCACTGTACAAGTGCAATATTCATCTCAGCTCAATTCTTTCTAATTCCAGTACATTAAGTACTTTATCAATGAGACCTGGTTGGAACGATATGGCACTGTGATGGAAGAGCAGCTAATGTTAACAACCTGGTCGATCATTGTATCAATGTATCCAATCGGAGCTATTTTTGGAGCATTCATTGCCGGGCATCTGGCAGCAAGATACGGAAGGTAAGAACAGACTCATTCAGAACTTGCTACCCTTGTCTGTGCTCGCCTGATTTTGTGCAGAAACATTGGACTAAAATTGTGAATTTCCCATTCCAGAGGCGCACTGGAAATATTTCAGATGCCAATGCCATCTCACACGGGTTTCCATTCTCCAGCCTGAGATGATCATTGACTTCCTTGAATGTTTACATCTGGATGAGGGAGTCGATGGATGGTCAATGCAGAGGGTGAAGGGTTGCATGGAGGCAATGTGGGATTAAAATGGAGATCAGGTGGAGGAGTGAGTGTTGGATGGAGGAGTGGAGGGGTGAGGGAGAGGATGGAGGAGTGGAGGGGTGAGGGAGTGGATGGAGGAGTGGAAGGGAGAGGGTGGAGGAGGGAGGAAGTGGAGGGGTGAGGGAGTGGATGGAGGAGTGGAGGGGTGAGGGAGTGGATGGAAGAGTGAAGTGGTGAGAGAGAGGATGGAGGAGTGGAGGGGTGGAGGAGTGGAGAGGTGATGGAGTGGTTGGAGGAGTGGAGTGGTGAGGGAGTGGATGGAGGAGTGGAGGGGTGAGGGAGTGGATGGAGGAGTGGAGTGGTGAGGGAGTGGATGGAGGAGTGGAGGGGTGTGGAGTGGATGGAGGAGTGGAGGGGTGAGGAGTGGATGGAGGAGTGGAGGGATGAGGGAGAGGATGGAGGAGTGGAGGGGTGTGTAGTGGATGGAGGAGTGGGGGGATGAAGGAGAGGATGGAGGGGTGAAGGAGTGGACGGAGGAGTGGAGGGGTGTGGAGTGGATGGAGGAGTGGAGGGGTGTGGAGTGGATGGAGGAGTGGAGTGGTGTGGGAGTGGATAGAGGCTCACTCCATGGTATGAGTGTAAGGAGTTTGTACGTTATCCTGATGGGTTTTCTCTAGGGCTCTGGTTTCTTCCTATATTGCACAGACATATGTGTTATGGCTAGTGATTGTGGACATGTTACATTGGCCCTGGAAGCATGACAACACTTGCAGGCTGCCCAGTACAATCCTCTTGGGTTTGATTTGACACAAATGAGACAAACTGTATGTTTTGATGTTGCAATGTCCCCATGACAAATAAAGTTAAGCTTTAAAAGAGATCTTTATCTTCTACTCCCTGAGTATAGGCAGAGACTGAAGGCCACAGCACTAGTAGAGGGGACCAAGAAGATATGGACAAGGGAGGCAGGGAAGCACTTCCAGGTCTGCTTTGAGTTGGTGGACCGGACTGTATCTGGGATACATCTTCCAGTTTGATTGAATATGCTACACTTGTCACTGATTTCTTCAAAACCTGTGTGTCTAAAAGAGCATACTCTACACACCCGAATCAAAAGCCATGGATGAACCTAGAGATTCGTAGTCTGCTGAGGGCTAGATCTGTGGCATTCAAGTCTGGTGATGCAGGACGTATGACTTACGGGGGGTCTAGTTCAAGAGAAAAAAAAACAATTCTGATTGAGCTTAGAGGCAGAATTGGATGCATGTCAGGGTTTGCAGGCAATTAGTACTTCCTACAAAGCAAAACCTAACACCATGACTGGCTGTGATGTTTCACTCCCAGATAAGCTCAATGCCACTTATGCTCGTTTTGAAAGGGAGAATGAAGCTACAGCTATGGGTATCCCTGCAGCATCAGTGACCCTGTGATCTCTGTCTCGGAGGCCGACTTCAGAATGTCTTTCAGGAGGGTGCACCTTTCCGAGGTGTACCTGGTAACCCCTGCCAACAAACTGGCGAGGGTGTTCAAGGGTACTTCAATCTCTGATTGCTACAGTCAGAAGTTCCCAACTACTTCAAAAGGGCAGCAGTAATTCCAGTGCCCAAGAAGATCGGAGTGAGCTGCCTCAATGACTAATCACCCAGTGGCACTCACATCTACGGTGATGAAGTGCTTTGTTATGGCTAGAATTAACTCCTGCCTAAGCAGGGAACTGGACCAATGCAACTTGCCTATTCTCTCAATAGGTCTAGAGCAGGCGTGATCTCACTGGCTCTTCGTGCGGTCTTGGGTCACCCGGACAACACTGATACTTACATCAGGCTGCTGTTTATTGATTACGGCTCATTGTTTAACACAAACATTCCTACAGGTTTGATCGTAAAACTCCAAAACTTGGGCCCCCATACTTCCCTCTACAACTGGATCCTCGACTTCCTAACCGGAAGACCACAGTCTGTGCAGATCGGAACCTCGCTGACAATCAACACTGGCACACCACAAGGGTGTGTGCGTGGCCCACTGCTCTACTCTCTCTACATCCATGACTGTGCGGCTAGGCACTGCTCAAATGCCATTTATAAATTTGCAGGTGACACAACAGGACATCTTCAAGGAGTGATGCCTCAAAAAGGTGACATCCATCATTAAGGACCCCACATCACCCAGGACGTGCTCTTTACTCATCGGGGAGGAGTTACAGGAGCCTGAGGAACCACACTCAGCAATTTAGGAACGGCTTCTTCCCCTCTGCAATGAGATTTCCAAATGGACATGTAATGCATGAACACTACCTCACTACTTTTCTTTCTCTTTTTGTGCTATTTATTTAACTTTTTAATATATATTTACTTCTTACTGTAATTTACATTTTTTACTATTATGTATTGCAATGTACTGTTGCGGCATAACAACAAATTTCACGAGATATGCCGATGATATTAAACCTGTTTCTAATTCCTTTTGCCTAAACCAAGGGCTTTGTCCACAGGGTCACACACAACAGGATCTCTCTCCATACCATTACACCCAAGTCAAGAAACGTAAGCGGAGAAAAGTCACCATCCATACAATCAGACCCAGAGCATGGGCGTACAGTATATACGCATTGCAAAAAGCACAGGGCACCCATTCATTCGATCATACTCGGGACAAGACCTCCATTACATGGATAGGGTCCTGGTGTAGGTGTATTAGTGTGGGTGCACTCCTTCCTCTAGATCTGAGTGTCCTTGCCCTGGGCATGATTGTGTGGTCAGAACCTTTTCTCTGAGTAGGATGCAGTGCAGGTTGTTGCAATGGGTCGGCTATAATGGGTGATGTCCTTGTACTGGGTCGGCTATAAAGGGTGATGTCTTTGCAATGGGTCGGATGTTATGGGTGATGTCTTTGCAATGGGTCGCATGTTATGGGTGGGGTCCTTTGTCAATGGGTCACATGTTATGGGTGGGGTCCTTTGCAATGGATCGCATGTTATGGGTGATGTCTTTGCAATGGGTCGGATGTTATGGGTGATGTCTTTGCAATGGGTCGGATGTTATGGGTGATGTCTTTGCAATGGGTCGGATGTTATGGGTGATGTCTTTGCAATGGGTCGGATGTTATGGGTGTGGTCTTTGCAATGGGTCGGATGTTATGGGTGATGTCTTTGCAATGGGTCGGATGTTATGGGTGATGTCTTTGCAATGGGTCGGATGTTATGAGTGATGTCTTTGCAATGGGTCAGATGTTATGGGTGGGGTCTTTGCAATGGGTCGGATGTTATGGGTGATGTCTTTGCAATGGGTCGGATGTTATGGGTGGGGTCCTTTGCAATGGGTCAGATGTTATGGGTGATGTCTTTGCAATGGGTCGGATGTTATGGGTGATGTCTTTGCAATGGGTTGGATGTTATGGGTGGGGTCCTTTGCAATGGGTCAGATGTTATGGGTGGGGTCTTTGCAATGGGTCGGATGTTATGGGTGATGTCTTCGCAATGGGTCAGATGCTATGGGTGATGTCTTTGCAATGGGTCGGATGTTATGGGTGATTTCTTTGCAATGGGTCGGATGTTATGGGTGGGGTCCTTTGCAATGGGTCGGATGTTATGGTGGGGTCTTTGCAATGGGTCGGATGTTATGGCTGGGGTCCTTCGCAATGGGTCGGATATTATGGGTGATGTCTTTGCAATGGGTCGGATGTTTTGAGTGATGTCTTTGCAATGGGTCAGATGTTATGGGTGGGGTCCTTCACAATGGGTCGGATGTTATGGGTGATGTCTTTGAAATGGATCAAGTGTTATGGGTGGGGTTCTTTTCAATGGATCAGATGTTATGGGTGGGGTCCTTTGCAATGGATCGGATGTTATGGGTGGGGTCCTTTGCAATGGGTCGCATGTTATGGGTGATGTCTTTGCAATGGGTCGGATGTTATGGGTGATGTCTTTGCAATGGGTCGGATGTCATGGGTGGGGTCTTTGCAATGGGTCGGATGTTTTGGGTGATGTCTTTGCAATGGGTCGGATGTTATGGGTGGGGTCCTTTGCAATGGGTCAGATGTTATGGGTGATGTCTTTGCAATGGGTCGGATGTTATGGGTGATGTCTTTGCAATGGGTCGGATGTTATGGGTGATGTCTTTGCAATGGGTCTCATGTTATGGGTGGGGTCCAGTGCAATGGGTCGCATGTTATGGGTGGGGTCCTTTGCAATGGGTCGCATGTTATGAGTGATGTCTTTGCAATGGGTCGGATGTTATGGGTGATGTCTTTGCAATGGGTCGGATGTTATGGGTGGGGTCCTTTGCAATGGGTCAGATGTTATGGGTGATGTCTTTGAAATGGATCAAGTGTTATGGGTGGGGTTCTTTTCAATGGATCAGATGTTATGGGTGGGGTCCTTTGCAATGGATCGCATGTTATGGGTGATGTCTTTGCAATGGGTCGGATGTTATGGGTGATGTCTTTGCAATGGGTCGGATGTTATGGGTGATGTCTTTGCAATGGGTCTGATGTTATGAGTGATGTCTTTGCAATGGGTCGGATGTTATGGGTGGGGTCTTTGCAATGGGTCGGATGTTATGGGTGATGTCTTTGCAATGGGTCGGATGTTATGGGTGATGTCTTTGCAATGGGTCGGATGTTATGAGTGATGTCTTTGCAATGGGTCAGATGTTATGGGTGGGGTCTTTGCAATGGGTCGGATGTTATGGGTGATGTCTTTGCAATGGGTCGGATGTTATGGGTGGGGTCCTTTGCAATGGGTCAGATGTTATGGGTGATGTCTTTGCAATGGGTCGGATGTTATGGGTGATGTCTTTGCAATGGGTTGGATGTTATGGGTGGGGTCCTTTGCAATGGGTCAGATGTTATGGGTGGGGTCTTTGCAATGGGTCGGATGTTATGGGTGATGTCTTCGCAATGGGTCAGATGCTATGGGTGATGTCTTTGCAATGGGTCGGATGTTATGGGTGATTTCTTTGCAATGGGTCGGATGTTATGGGTGGGGTCCTTTGCAATGGGTCGGATGTTATGGTGGGGTCTTTGCAATGGGTCGGATGTTATGGCTGGGGTCCTTCGCAATGGGTCGGATATTATGGGTGATGTCTTTGCAATGGGTCGGATGTTATGAGTGATGTCTTTGCAATGGGTCAGATGTTATGGGTGGGGTCCTTCACAATGGGTCGGATGTTATGGGTGATGTCTTTGAAATGGATCAAGTGTTATGGGTGGGGTTCTTTTCAATGGATCAGATGTTATGGGTGGGGTCCTTTGCAATGGATCGGATGTTATGGGTGGGGTCCTTTGCAATGGGTCGCATGTTATGGGTGATGTCTTTGCAATGGGTCGGATGTTATGGGTGATGTCTTTGCAATGGGTCGGATGTCATGGGTGGGGTCTTTGCAATGGGTCGGATGTTTTGGGTGATGTCTTTGCAATGGGTCGGATGTTATGGGTGGGGTCCTTTGCAATGGGTCAGATGTTATGGGTGATGTCTTTGCAATGGGTCGGATGTTATGGGTGATGTCTTTGCAATGGGTCGCATGTTATGGGTGGGGTCCAGTGCAATGGGTCGCATGTTATGGGTGGGGTCCTTTGCAATGGGTCGCATGTTATGAGTGATGTCTTTGCAATGGGTCGGATGTTATGGGTGATGTCTTTGCAATGGGTCGGATGTTATGGGTGGGGTCCTTTGCAATGGGTCAGATGTTATGGGTGATGTCTTTGAAATGGATCAAGTGTTATGGGTGGGGTTCTTTTCAATGGATCAGATGTTATGGGTGGGGTCCTTTGCAATGGATCGCATGTTATGGGTGATGTCTTTGCAATGGGTCGGATGTTATGGGTGATGTCTTTGCAATGGGTCGCATGTTATGAGTGATGTCTTTGCAATGGGTCGGATGTTATGGGTGATGTCTTTGCAATGGGTCGGATGTTATGGGTGGGGTCCTTTGCAATGGGTCAGATGTTATGGGTGGGGTCTTTGCAATGGATCGGATGTTATGGGTGATGTCTTCGCAATGGGTCAGATGCTATGGGTGATGTCTTTGCAATGGGTCAGATGTTATGGGTGATTTCTTTGCAATGGGTCGGATGTTATGGGTGATTTCTTTGCAATGGGTTGGATGTTATGGGTGGGGTCCTTTGCAATGGGTCGGATGTTATGGGTGGGGTCTTTGCAATGGGTCGGATGTTATGGGTGATGTCTTTGCAATGGGTCAGATGTTATGGGTGGGGTCCTTTGCAATGGGTCAGATGTTATGGGTGGGGTCTTTGCAATGGATCGGATGTTATGGGTGATGTCTTCGCAATGGGTCAGATGCTATGGGTGATGTCTTTGCAATGGGTCAGATGTTATGGGTGATTTCTTTGCAATGGGTCGGATGTTATGGGTGATTTCTTTGCAATGGGTTGGATGTTATGGGTGGGGTCCTTTGCAATGGGTCGGATGTTATGGGTGGGGTCTTTACAATGGGTCGGATGTTATGGGTGGGGTCCTTTGCAATGGGTCGGATGTTATGGGTGATGTCTTTGCAATGGGTCGCATGTTATGGGTGGGGTCCTTTGCAATGGGTCGGATGTTATGGGTGATGTCTTTGAAATGGATCAAGTGTTATGGGTGGGGTCCTTTTCAATGGATCGGATGTTATGGGTGAGGTCCTTTGCAATGGATCGGATGTTATGGGTGGGGTCCTTTGCAATGGGTCGGATGTTATGGGTGGGGTCCTATCCATGCGTGGGGTCCTTGCTCTGGGTCATATGTAGGATCTTTGCTCTGGGCCAGATATTATGAGTGGGTTCTTTGCTCCAGATCTGATGTCTTCATGTTCTCTTACTACCGTACTTAGGCCTCTGCTGTTACTAATCAGCTCCTCAACAGTTATTTCTGCTGTCTGCTCCTCCTGCTTGGGGGTAGGGGTTATTTATCAACAATGTATTATCCTCACTTTCTCTTCTGCACTTATACCTCCCTTCTTCTACTTTCCTGAGGTAGGTTTACTCATTTACTAACATCTGCCACTGCAGTGTTGTGCTTTGCGAGTGGTGGTCAATGTGAGAGGATTGTGATGTGTTTGGTCTGCTGCGTGGTCTTTTCAAATCAAATGCATTGCATTGCAGGAAGAACAGTCTGATATTCAACAATGTTGTGGCAATAGTGGGAGCTGTAATAGTGGGTTTCAGCAGGATGGCAAAGTCCTTTGAGATGATCCTTGTGGCGAGATTCCTGTATGGAGTAAATGCAGGTACCAGGGATATTTCTTTAGCCTTGTGGCAAGATTGTAAGTAATGATGTTTCTAATGCAATTGTATGTGCTTCATATTTAAACTCCATTGCAACTCTGATCCTGTTTTCCATGAGTAGGTTCCGAGCTCAGCTCTTTGCTATGTTTAGATTTTAACAATGTACCGTGAGTAACTGGAGGAAATGTGAACTGATATTAATGAGGAAGGAAAAAACTGTTAGAAGAACATAGAACACTACAGCACAATACAGGGCCTTTGGCCCACAAGATGCTGTGCTGACCTTTGAAGCCATTCTAAGAGCAATCTAACGCTTCCCTCTTACATAGCCCCCCATTTCTCCATCATCCGTGTGCCCATCCAAGAGTTCCTTAAGTGCTCCTAATGTATCTAACCCTGCTGCCACACCTGACCAAGCTAATACTGATGAGCCCTGACATAAAAATCTGTAAACCTATGCTGCTCATTACATATTCTTACACTGAACTCTCTGTATCAAAAGGTGGGCGGCAAAAGTCTGAAAATCTCCATTCTGAAGAAAAGACTCAACCTTCTCCCCTCCCATGACATTAAACCGTTCCTCATGTAACAATAAACTGCCCCTCCTATGGTATTAAGCCACCTTCTTCTATGACCAGGACATTGAACCTTCCATTACTTACCTTAAATTCTTCCCACTTCTAGTGACATTGAAACCTTCCCTCCCCCTCACACAAGATTAACATCTCACTTCTGACAAAAACCTTGCCCCTTTCCTCCGATTTAATTTCCCCTCCTCTGGCTGTTCGGTCCTGTGAAAGTGCCTCTGCTAAGAACTAAATCCTTCTGTGAAAGGTTACATGGAGAGTTAAGTTGGCAGGTTAGATTGATCTTTGAGTAGTTTAGCAAGTTGGCTCAACAACGTGGGCTGAAGGGACTGTATTGTGTGGTAAAGTTCTGTGTTCTGTAAATGTGCCCTAATTCCTCCCAGTTATTGCAACTATTGCCTTCAAGGCATTGACGAGAAGCATAAATTATAGAACAATGTTCCAAGGGTCAGTTCCTTTCTCACCTGAGATTACTTCCCTTCTTTCTCAGAGAGAGTTCCTTTGTGGACGGGGAAACCCAATGATCCAAGTCACTGACCCAAACCTTTAATTCTCTTTCTTTCTCCATGGATACTGCCTTGCACACATCTTCCTGTTTGTTTCCCATGTCAAACAATCTACTCTCCTTTGATCTTGTGACAGTGCTTTCTTCCTTGTCCAGGGTCACTCCTTTCCTGTTCTGGCATTCTTCTTGTCCAGGGCCACTTTCTCCTTGATGTCGCTATCTTCCTGTGCTTAGGTCTTTCTTCCACTTGACGAGCCCCACACTCCCCGTTCGGGATAACCTGCCGTGTCAAATAATCAGAATCTCAGCACCACTAGATCTTGCCGGTTGAGCTGATGGAGACTTACATCTTAAGCACAAGAGATTCTGCAGGTGTTGGAAGTCCAGAGAAATGCACACAAACTGCAGGAGGAACTCAGCAGGTCAAGCATCATCTATTGATAGAACCCTGTTGAAGGGTCTCCGTCCGAAATGTTGACTGTTCATTTCTCTCCACAGATGCTGCCTGACCTGACAAGTTCTTCCAGCACTTTATGTAATTTACATCTTAAGTTCCTTCAGCATGCCAATAATGGGTCTGAATAACATTATTTCCTTTCTATCTGAAGGGAATGGTATGAATATTCATTGTATGTACCTTATGGAATGTTCTCCAAAGAAGTTACGAGGCCTTGTGACCATCACCACAGCAATATTCATTTCCCTGGGTAAATGCATAGGACAGATCATTGGACTCAGGTCAGTCCCTTTCTGATGCTCCAGCGCGTTCTTACACCGGTGGGATTACATGGCCACCAGGTTATTGCTGGTGTGGGAGGAGAGTTCACTCAGAGACTAAGGGGCTTCAGGAAACTCTACGTTCAGAGTGGCAGTTCTGCACATTAAGATGTAACAGTAAGAGAGGTCTGAGGCGCTTCAAGAGAGTGTTCCGACATTTGGGATTGCACGGTAACTCCAGGGCTTGAAGTCCCTGCTGCTTTTTGGAGTTCACTGCTCTTTTCTACTCTGCCCCATCTCAGGTTGCCATTGAAGGGTGCCTTGGTCATATATCTGCTCAGTCTGAGTGGATGGCAGATCAAACCCTCACCATGCCTCCTCTTCCACAGTGGCAAGTTATTTGCCTTCTATCTGATAGCCGATCCCTGAGCACTGGTGTTTTATAAGAATATTTTCCCAGTTTGTCCAGCAGGTTCCTTCCCTCTCTGTTCACTGGAGATGGTGATAGGGTCATGAATGGTGTCAAGTTACCGGACATCATGACCTCGCTTAGTCTTGCCTGTGGTCCTACAACCAAACCCATGCTGCAGGGCTCACTGGTAAAACATAAAACTTTTCTGGCTGGTAACATTGTCCCTAGACTGCTTCACTGGCGTGGCAGTTCACCACTGAATGAGCTGTGCACCAGCGAATGAATAGTCTGCTTTACGGCAACACTTTGTCCTCTGCACCAGTGGCGCCCCATGTCCAAATCCCTACATTGGTCAACCTGTACACAGTGTCTGCTGGCACTTCACCGTCTTTCATTTCAAGGGGACAGACCTTTGCTCATGTTCTTTATGAAATAAATGGTTATGGCTGCTTGTGAACCTGAGTAATTTCAGAGGTAAAATACATAAATGAAAGCAAGATGGTTAGAAAGAGGCTGAACATGGCTGCAGATGTGAAGGAAATGTTTGACAGCTGGACAACCAGACCATCCAGGGGCTGGTAAGCATCTCTGATGGGTGAAGAAACTGGACACAGAACAAGGATGTGGCCACAGTTATAGAGATTTAACAAGCTATCTTAAAAAAAGAAAATGTTGTTATGGTGAGTAACAAAATTGGTACGTGAAATTTGTAACCTTTAGTTTCTTTGCTACATCTCTGGTAAGTTTAGAGGAAGCAAGCTGCAGTAATACTGTTTTAATCTGCTCTTGCGTAATTTTTAATTGTTATTGTAAACCAATAATTGTGTTGGGTAAATGACAGCTTGATGTAAATCAACTTTTAATAATGCTGTATACTTTGCTGGAATATTTACAGATTAGTGACAGATTTCTACGGAATCTAAACGGAAGGTCTGGACTGGTGTGTTAGTTATGGCTTCATGTGATGTTGTGCTGAGTATGGGTTCGGTCACACACAGAGAGGGCTGAGTGATAGGTGTAGAGGAAGTGTGGGAGTGTTTGGCTTTCTATAAGCAGAGAGATCATTTCCGTAGTCAGGGGCCATGCTGCTGTAACAAAGGCACCTGGAAAAATGAATCTCGCCTTTGCTCTGTGAATCAACTGTGGCAGCTTAACAGTGAGCTGGATAGATCTCATGAGTTATTCTCATCCAAAATGAATTGTTTTCTGATCCTGTTGGCACCACCCACACTTGGGACACAGTCTACTATCTAAGATAAATTCTCTGAACAGACTGGGTACACTAAAGGCTGGAGACTTACTGGTGACGATTTTTGGAAGGGCAATAAGAGCCCTTTTGGGACAAGTGGCCTTGATTGAAGAAGAGGTTCCATGGATGAAACATTTTTGTTGGAGGAAAGAAAATCAAAGGGAGACACACCCCAACTATGAATCAGATATTCATAAATCTGTACCTACTGGTCACACTCCAGATTAGCTGCCCATTGTGGAATTCATCAGTGAGGCAGGAGGGAGCGAGGGGATTGCTGATCTTGCTGCTGTCTTCACAGGTCTCACAGAGTAAGCTTAATGGTATATTTGTGAAATGGAGAACTGTGCTTCGCTCTTAGATGTAAGCCAGTGGTCTTGTTGCAGAAGAACAAGATATATGAAATGACATTGATGGAATGCAGGATACATACTAATACCATTTTCACTGAATACCAACCCCTGCTTCATATAAAAATTAAGGACTTAATGGTTCTAGCATCACTGGAACCCTGACTCTGTAGAAACGTGGTGAAGATGAAGAAAGTACAGTTCTACAGCATTGATCATGACCATGGATTATCTTTGTAGTTACTGTGGTACTTTATTGTAGTAGTCAGTATCACGATGCACAGAGAGATACAATTACTTCAGTTTATTCTATCAATGTGGCTGGAGGGATAAAAAGGTAACAAGGGCAATGCTGAGAATATCTCGGTTCTTTTTCAAAAAAATATCGTGCATTCAGTCTGCAGTCCTTGTCAACAAGGGGATGCCTGATTGTGGAACAAGCCGCTATATTTCAGGCACATAGACGTTCTTCTGTCACTTTCAATAAATGGACAATGGCAATGACATCAGCCTTGTGCGGAAGATTATGAGTGTATGCTACACGCATCATGATAAGGCATCGAGCAATGCTTGGGAAAAATACTTGGAAAAGTTTCAATAAAAGACATTGCTACTACATGCCATGTTGAGTTGTTTCGTTGTGAAGCACGTCTCAGGTATTGAAATTGACCAGCC
Organism: Mobula birostris; assembly: GCF_030028105.1. Taxonomy (NCBI): domain Eukaryota; kingdom Metazoa; phylum Chordata; class Chondrichthyes; order Myliobatiformes; family Myliobatidae; genus Mobula; species Mobula birostris. The sequence goes on from NW_027278300.1 coordinate 58,157, forward strand.
TGCAGAAAAGACTACAATAAGAACCAGACCATGACACCAGCCCTCCTTACTGTGACGTTTATGGAGAGGAATGGGGAATGAACAGTCGACGCTTCAGGCTGAGACCCTTCATCAGGACTGGAAAGGAAGGGAAAGAAGCCGGAATAAGGAAGTTATGGGGGCAGCAGAAGAGGAAGGAATACAAACTGACAAGTAATAGGTGAGACCAGGTGATGCGGAAGGCAGATGGGTGGGAGAAGGAATGAAGTGAGAAGCTGGGATGTGATAGCTGGAGAGAAAAGAATCTAAGAGGAGAGGAGAGTGGTCCACGGGATTAAGGGAAGGAGAAGGAGCACCAGACAGTGGTAAGAGAAGAGGTGGGGATGAAAAGGTAAACAGATTGAGGAATAGAAAAAGAATGAAGGGCCCTTCTAGCTTCTTATCCATCACATTGGATGCCTCAGTGCTTGATTGGAATTCAGCATGTTTGGCAGATCCATTGAGAGGTAAAAACAATTAGATATTGAAGATGAAGGGATGAGTGAGCTCATGGTTATGCTATTTGTATCTATCAAGCTGGTGATATCCAGCTACACCCCAGAGGTTGGATAACTCCAGGCGTAAGGCTGTCCAAGTATAGCTTGTATATGGTTGAAGGAAGGTCACCAAAACCCCGGTTGGAAAAGGAAACATCAAACTCAGCCTGAAGAAATTCAACATTACATCTAAAAACTGGGAAGACATTGCACTCACTAGACACACCTGGAGGAAATCTGTTCAAGAGGGAGCTGTGCTACATGAGAACAAACTCCGCTGTGCCGCAGATAACAAGCAGTGGCTCTGGAAGGAGAGACTGACGAACCAAAAGACCCAGCCACTGACCACAGACACTGCTTACTCATGTCCACACTGCAGCAGAATCTGTGGGTCCCGGATCAGCTTGAGGACCCATCAATAGACGATCTCTCAGGAGAACATCTTACTCAACTTCCGTGATCGCGTTAGTACTACAACTAGTACTTTACACCAATGACTGTGTGGCCAAGCACAACTCCAATGCCATATTTAAGTTTTCTGACAACACCATTGTCGTGGGTGGAATCAAAGGTCAGCATCTGGAAATGGACAGGCCAATTTTGGGTTCATACTTTTCACCTGGTCTCGACCCAAAGCGCAATAAAGTGGACTAAAGTGTAAAAGCCATTTTAGTGCAAAGTGGTCATCTTGCTGAACTGAAACTGAGGTGATTAGGGTTGTGCACAGAACCTGGAAGATTGAGAGAAGTAGCTGTTCTGACTTCTGGCCCTCTTGCCTGATGATAGCTGCACAAAGATGGTGGTGGAAATATTTGCTGTTGCCTGACTCCTGAGTTCCTCCAGCGCTTTGCATACTGACCTCCAGTGCTGTTTGTGTGGAGTTCACATGACTTTCCAGTAACTTTGGGTTCCTCCCTCAGTCTTGCTGTTAGGTTAATGGACATTGCCCCCAATGCGTAGGCGAGCGATATCTTCTCCAAGGGTCGTCACCTTGCCTCGGTGGAGAGGCTTGTGAGTTCCTGAGATCCCAAGAGCAATGCCTTCTGGGGATTTGCCATCCTGGTGCTCAGCTCTTGGTAGGGTTACCCATGGCGATAAGGTCAAGGGGGAAGTTCCAGAAAAAGAGTGATCCAACTAAGACCTCGACAGTGGAGCTGGCAGAAGATGATGACGACATCACAAAAGGAGGAAGGCTGCAGCAGTGAATGGTTGGTTCATCTTGCACTCCATGCCACCGCACCCTGACCCTCACCTGTTAAGGACCACGTGGTAGCAGCCCATGCATCAGCCTGGGCACATTAAACAGAGTCATGCAGAGTTCTCTATTAAGGAAATCCTCCCTAGTATCCAGGTATGTGGATCCTAGATCAGCCTCTACAGCCTGAGGACCCAACATTTGACAATCCCTGAGGAGAACATCATACTCAACTCCAGTGATCGTACTACTGCTGGATGAGTGGCTAAAATTTGGGAAGGCAAAGGCGAGTGTGAAGAGAATAAAGGAACAATGGGATTAACTAAGCTTGGAGCTTGGCGATTGGTGTGCATTCAGTAGGCCCAAGGGTCTGTTTCTGTGCTCTTTGTCTCTACAACACCACAAGCTGCTCTACAGGGTCCTGCAAGGCACTGGAATGTCATTCCAGGGCAGCTTGTTAGTCTACTGGTGACCGTATGGCTACATTGTGGGTGCAGCCTCTCGCCAGTGGATTCAGCACAGAGGTTGGACTTTGCCCCAGCTACTCACCTCTGGTTTAACATGATGACTGAGACAAAGGACTCAACACCCTGTCAGACTGGCACGTGGTGACTATTCTCAGGTGTTTGCAATTTCCTCCTTCTTTGCTTAACTATCTCAGAACATGCATCGAATGTTCTCAAAGCACTGTGCGCAGTCTGTGGCTCCCAGCTCTGGGAGATGAGCTATCCAGGCAACACCATGTACTCTGGTTGTTTAGCATCAAAAAATAATGCAAATACTGGAACTCTGAATTAAAAACTAGAAATGCTGGAAACACCCAGCAAGCCAGGCAGCATACGGTGGAGTGAGAAGTAGGTGAATGATCCTTCAGTAGAAAGGTTCTGATTGAGAGGTTAATGGCCTGAAATGGTAACCCCGTCACTTTCTCCACAGATGCTGCCTGACCTGCTGAGTTTTTCTGGGATTTCCTATGACTTTAATTTTTACTTTATTTTACTTAGAAGTACAGTACAGCCCACCAGGCTGTGCTGACCAGCAACCCATCGATTTTAACTCTAGCCTAATCACAGGGAAATCACAATGACCAATTAACCTACCAACCAGTACATCTTCGGCCTGTGGGAGGAAACCAGCACACACGGGAAGTGGCATCAGATTTGAACTTCGAACTCCGCTACCCCAAGGAGAAATAGCATTGTGCTAACTTCTACGCTACCACTGCAGTTGGTTCATTTTGGTTGGTTCCTGCTCACCGTTGAAGCGGAAGGAAAAGAGTTTGGCTGTTTTGGAGAAGCAAGGCCCCCTGTGATCTCTGTATTGCATCAGTGCACACAAGTCATAAGCTGGTGCTGTCCACTGCACGTCTGATGACTGTTGTGACCATTGTTGTCACTGGTTTCCCTCTGACCCTGAAGCTGTGACAGAACCACGTAACAAACCTACGCCACCGCCTCCTGGAGAAGTTCATTTTTCTCAGGCATTCCTGTTGTGAGGAGCATGCGATATTAACAAAACCTCTTTGTTGTATTGCCTCCTGCTCTTGGGGCTGTGCCTTCTCCTGTTTCTTTGCCCAGCAACCATCCAAACTCTACAAGCTTTCTCCTCACTCTCCCGTCATGCAAGAGGAACAACATCGTCTGTCCTAGGCATTAGGAGCGATCCTAAATTTTACCCACACTTTGGACATTAGGGATTGTGGGATTTTCAAAGGCAGCATCAAACTTTGCTGCAGCTAGCTCTTCCACAAAAAAATTGCCAACAAAGCTGAAAGTGGTCTGAAAGATCATGGGTTAAGGGTGAAAGGTGAAATGTTTAAGGGGAACCTGAGGGAGAACTTCTTTGCTCAGAGGGTGGTGAGAGTGTGGAATGAGCTGCCAGTGGCAGTGGTGGATGTGGGTTCAATTACAACATTTAAGAGAAGTTTAGATAGGTTCATGGATGGGACGGGTATGGAGGGCTATGGTCCGGGTGATGGTCAATGGAACTAGACAGAATAACAGTTCAGCACGGACTGGATGGGAGGAAGTTTTTGCACTATAGTGTTCTATGACTCTAGTGGATTATTCTTTTAAGTACTGGAGTTGAGTGAAATACTGGAATCTCTGCATAAGCATGGCTTTGACCACGTCATACAGCTGCAGTTTGACAGTGATGGTAGGGAATCAGTACTTTGATCTGATTAATGCAGCAATTTGGCCTTTTCTGCGAGACCGATGTCCAAATATGGTGGTTGTTAAAGGTAATTGAAGAGTGTGCGTGCTAGGTAATTTAAAGAAAATAGCACCTGCAGTGCAAAAGCCGTGCAGTCAGTTTCACAGGCTTCATGCTTCATGTCTTTTATAATATCAATTTCACTAGAACAATAAAATCTCTTGTAGATAGAAATGTCTGAAAACCTTTTAGAACCGTTAAATATATCTCAACCTTGTGTTATGTGCTCTTTTTGTTTCTCCAGAGAGATTTTAGGCAGTGAAAGTGTATGGCCTTTATTGATGGCCTTCAATGCCATACCTGCCTTTATACAGCTTGTTATCCTGCCCTGGTTTCCAGAGAGCCCCAGATACCTCCTGATTGACAAAGGAAACAGGGCTTTGTCCATAAATGGCAAGTGACAACACTTTATCTCCTGGGTGATACCTCTCAGTCCATTTCTGTAGCTGTAAAGAGCCAATCATTTGTAACTCTCAGCATTGTCGTTGAATTTGTGGTTGCGAGAAGGGTTAAGTAGAATTTCAACTCTTGCAATTCACTGTTTCACCTGCTATTATTATTGTGAATAGACAGTATTGGAACATGGAGCACTTGCAGTTCCAGCCCCGCTCTAACCTTTTGTTAGAGATTGAGTATCCAAGCACTTATCTGGAGAAATAGTGGTCTCATTGATCACCTACTCAACTTGGGCTGACCGGTTTAAATTGGCATATGGGCCTTTGCATTGATAGGATGAAAGGGCGACTGTCGAAAGAGGTAAAGAGCAGTAATGTGAGTCATAGTTAATCATGTTCCTTCTGCTTTTTGTGACAGAGATTTTTATCGTATTGGGCCATTGAACTGTAGGGGGACTGTTGAGTAGGTTAGGTGACTCATCTTGGAATAAGTCTTTGTTATCAATCTTATATATATATTTGATAACAAATGCTTATTCCAAGCCCTGATAATCTGGAGACTACTGAAAAACCAATATCACACCTGCTGCCTTCCTTCAAAATGCTGGAGGAGGCTTTATTTTACAAAACACACTCTTTCAGTACAAATTTCTCACTGTGCTGTCTGGAAAATTTGTAATTAAATATTATATTTATTTAATTTAAAAAAAAAAAATATATATATCCTCTGCCAATGATTTTGTCCTAAAATCTGTTGGCCTTGAGTTTGCTTAACAACAGGAAAGCCTGAACAGGAGAGGTTCTCAGTACTAATGCATTTAGCTTGCATGGGGTTGAGACTGATAAACCAGTATATGATTCTGCTCTGGTCATGTTGAAGGTCCCATTAAAATTTTTCTGCAAGCGCATTCAAATAAGCTATACATTAGTACGATTAGACCAGCTGCCCACCTCGCCTCTCAAGCCTGTCCCACCTTTCAGTGAGATTTGTCCCAAGCCTCAACCCCTCTGATATACCAATTCCCCACAGCCCTCAGCCTCCTGGTCTTTGAGGTATTTATCCATCTCCACTTGCGGCAATTCCAGTCATCCAGCCTCCGTAGCTCTCTGGGGCAGAGAATTCCAGGGGTTCTGCAAGCTCTATGAAAAGAAATTTTTATGGCAAGATACTTCTGTCTCCCTTCAAGAGCTCATACACACTGAGTGCCTTTCTGCAATAGGTGACCAGTGCAGTCATGACACCGGACTTACGTTGGCCCTCTTTCCGTCTGTTATACCTGCAGCACTTCAAAGACTGTGGGGCAAACGTGACTTTGGTCAAGAGCTTGAAGAAATGCAAGCTGAACAGACTGCGATAAAGGGTGGAAGATCAAGAAGTGTGTGGGAGCTCTGCAGGGATCCCGCCGTTCGAAGCCAACTGATTATCAACACAATGCTGTCATTTTTTATGCAGCTCAGTGGCATTAATGCTGTAAGTACTAAGGATAAAAGGGGGTAGCTTATAGATTGGTGCCCACGCAGCCCTCCAGTGTTCACCTACTGTCTCGCAGTTCCTCCAAGAGGGCCTCAACCTTGTCATGGTTTGGAGACTTGTGGAGAGCTATGCTGGCTGGCTTTATGCTTTGGCTCTTGGTGGGGTCACCCATGCCAAACAGGTCAAAGAGTAGAGGCCTGACTAAAAATGGTCCACTGGTCCTCCAGGGTCTAGCTCAGAGCTAACAACCCTGGAAAGAGCAATGAAGAATCCTTCTACGTCTGAGTGCAACAGTATTCCTGAGTCTCCATCCGGGACCTGTGTGACTGACAGTAGTGAAAACCGACATGATGAAGGAAGCTCTGCACATCCTCAGAGACGGAGGGCCGTCATTGCTGCCCTAAACACCAGCGGTGAAATAGACAGTCAGTAAGTCTCTCCCTATTCAAGGGGTACATCACAATTTCCAAGGTCAGGAGGGCAAAGACAGCTGATTAGAGGCTGACAGCTTTAGTGCTGCTTCAGGACTTACAGAGAGGAACCTGAATGAGTTTTGCAGAGTCACTGACTGGGTTCTATCCTGGCCTCTGGTTTGGTTCTCCCTATGACTGCATGGGTTTTCCCTGGAAGTTCTGGTTTCCACCCACATCCCCAAGACGTGCGGGTAGGTGGGCTAATTTCCATAGCAACTACCCACAGTGTGTAGATGAGAGGGTGAGTCGGGGGGGGGGGGGGAGTTAAATAAGTTGATGGGAATGTGGGGTGAATGTATCAATGGAATTAATGACTGTTTGATGCTTATTTTTGACCGGGGGGGGGGGCAGAAGATTTTTTCTATGCTCTGTCTCTCTGTGACTCTATAACCCAAAGGTAAAATACTATTTCTATTATAAACTAAAATACATACTGGAGTGAAAAGGCAGGGGAAAGGGTGTACAAGCTGATATAAAAGTAGGTGCAGTGTGTAGTGAGACTGTGAAGAAGGACAGGCAGACAATAAGACAAAATTACAGTCATGCCTTTAAACTGAATAAAAGGTTCAACAGTTCAACAATTTGGAAAAGTGAGGACAAAGTGAAAGGGGAAAAGAGTGCAGGAGAGGTTATGAAAGTCTCCAGAATAAATTTTTAAAAAGTTTAGAAAGGAATAAAAATGTAACTTCCAGTAACATAGAGATAAGATTGAAAAGGGTGATGATTACAGGACTGAAGGTGTTACAGAATATTTGAATGCACGCAGTATACAGAATAAGATAGGTGATCTTAAAAGCACAGTTAGAGATTGACAAGTATGACGTTGTGAGCATCACTGGGTTGTTGCTGAAAGAAGATCATAGTTGGGAGCTTAACATCCAAGGATATACCTTGTATTGAAAGGACAGGCAGGTAGGCAGAGAGGGTGGGTGGCTCTGTTAGTAAAAACTGAAATCAAGTCCTTAGAAAGAGGTGGCATATGATGGAAGATGTAGAATCCTTGTGGGTAGAGTTAAGAAACTGCAAGGGTTGAAAAAAACCCTGATGGTGGTTATATACAGGCCTCTGAACAGTAGCAAGGATGATGGTACAAATTACAATGGGAGATAGAAAAGCCATGTAAAATGGGCAAAGTTATGATAGTCATGGGAGATTTCAATATGCATGAAAATCGGGAAAATCAGATTGGTGCTGAATCTCAAGAGAAGGAATTTGTAGAATGCCAATAAGATGGCTTTTTGGAGCACGTTGTGGTTGAGCCTACTAGAGGAAAGGCTATTCTGGATTTGGTGTTGTGTAATGATCTAGATTTGATTAGGGAGCTTAGCGTAAAGGAACCTTTAGGAGGCAGTGATCATAATACATTAGTATTCACCCTACAGTTTGAGAGGGAGGGGATAAAGTCAGACATATCACTATTATAGTGGAGTAAAGGGCATTATCGAGGCATGAGAGAGGAGCTGGTCAAAGTAGATTGGAAGGTAATACTAGCAGGGATGAGGGCAGAACAGCAATAACTGGAGTTTCTAGGAGCAACTTGGAAGGCACAGAATAGATACATCCCAAAAAGAAGTATTTTAAAGGGAGGATGAGGCAACCACGGCTGACAAGGGAAGTCAAAGGCAGCATAAAAGCAAAGAGCAGGGTATAATAAGACAACTATGCTGCTCCAAAGCACGCCATAAGAGATCAATCTTACCCTTGGCCATTAGGCTCTATAATGAGCCAACCTATAGCTGCGGAAATGATGACTGTTAGACTGTTTGAGATAACTTTATTTTTATTTTTATTCTTTCTTACTTCTCTTCTAATATTTGTATATTCTGTGCACTTGTAATGCTACTGTGACTCTGTAATCTCCTTTGGGAATCAATAATCTATTTACCTATAGGATAGCAAAAACCAGTGGGAAGCTAGAGGATTTTAAAAACCAGCAGAAGTCATCCTCAAACAAACAGGAAGAGAAAAGATGGAGTATGGAGGTAGGCTAGCCAAACGTATCAAAGAAGATACCAGAAGTTTTTCAGATACAGTATATAAAGAGTAAAAGAAAGGTGAGAGTGAGTATTGGACCGCTGGAAAATGACCGCTAGTAATGTGGGACAAAGAAATGGCAGACAAGCTCAGTAAGTATCAGTCTTGACCATGGAGGGCACCAGCAGTATGCCAGAAATTTGAGAGTATCAGGGGACAAAAATGAGCATTGTTGCTATTAAGGAGAAGGTGCTTGGGAAGCTGAAAGCTGGACCAAATGGACTACACCCCACGATTCTGAAAAAGATCGTTGAGGAGCTTGTGGAGGCATTAGTGATGATCTTTCAAGAATCACTAGATCCTGGAACGGAGGACTGGAAAGTTGCAAATGTCACTTCATTCTTTGAGAAGGGAAGGAAGCTAAAGAAAGGAAATTACCGGCCAGTTAGCCTGACTTCAAGGGTTGGGAAGATGTTACAGTCCGTTATTAAGGATGAGGTTTTGGGGTACTTGGAGGTATGTGATAAAATAGGCCAAAGTCAGCATGGTTTCTTAAGGGGAAGTCTTGAATGACAAATCCTTTGAAATCATTTAAGGATATAACAGGAAGGATAGACAAAGGAGAGTCAGTGGATGTTGTTTACTTGGTATTACGGGCAAGATATTAGCATGGATAGAAGATTGGCTGACTGGCAGGAGGTAAACAATGAGTATGAAGTGAGCCCTCTAGGGTTGACAGCGATAGGTAATGGTGCTGTGCTGGGGTTGGTGTTGGGAACGCTTGTTTTTGCATTACTTGTCAATGATTTGCATGATGGAATTGATGGCTTTGCGGCCAGATTTGCAAATGATATCAAGGTAGGTGGGTCAAACAATCTGCCAACCTGACAATGGCAGTCTGCTGTACTTGGAAAAGCAACAAGAAAGGAATGAGGTTGCTGCGCTATCGGGCGAGGCATGAATGACTGGATTTTTCCCTTAACTCCAGCAGAAAGGCTCCATACTCGAGGGATTGATGGCTTTGTGACGAAGTTTGCAGACGATGCAATGATATATGGAAGGGCAGGTAGTGCTGAGGAAGCAGGGAGTCTGCAGAAAGATTTAGACAGATTAAGAGAATGGGTAAAGAAGTGTCAGATAGAATACAGCGAAGGGAAGTGTATGGTCATGCACTTTGGTAGAAGGAATAAGGGCATAGACTATTTCCTGTAGACTAGTTCTTCTCCTTGTAGCCCTTCATGCCCTGCACAATCAAGAATCTATCAACCTCTGCCTTAAATATACATAAAGACTTGGCCTCCACAGCTGCCTGTGACAAAGAATTCCACAGATTTTCCACTCTGTGGCTAAAGAAAATCGTCCTCATCTCCATTCTAAAAGGACAACGCTCCATTCTAAGCCTGTGTTCTCTGGTCTTAGACTCTCCCACCATAGGAAACATCCTCTCCACATCCACCCTATCATGGCCTTCCTGCCTGTCTTTCGATACAAGGTGTATCCTTGGACATTGACCTTCCAGCTATAATCTTTCAGCCATGATTCAGTGATACTTGCAACATCATACCTGTCAATCTGCAACTGTGCTGCAAGTTCATCTACCTTATTCTGTATACTGTGCACATTCAAATACACACCTTCAGTCCTGTATTCACCAGTCCTGACGAAGGGTCTCGGCCTGAAACGTCGACTGCACCTCTTCCTACAGATGCTGCCTGGACTGCTGCGTTCACCAGCAACTTTGATGTGTGTTGCTTGAATTCCAGCATCTGCAGAATTCCTGTTGTCTGTATTCACCTTTTATGAGTTTGTCCACATTTTACATTGCATCTCACCCTGTTCACAGCAATGTTGCCCTATCAACAGCTTCTCCTCGCTGCACATTTCTTCTGTTTGTAAACCAGCTACCTCCCCTTCAGCACTATCACCTGCCTTTCCTATGATACTTCTTGCATTGAAATATAGGCAGCCTAGGACATTAGTCGTACCATACTCAAGCTTTTGATTTCTGACTTTGTCTTACCAACATCTGCCTCCATAACCTCTCCACTAACTGTTCTGGTACTCTAGTTCCCATCCCCCTGCAACTCTAGTTTAAACCCCACTGTGCAGCATTAACAAACCTTCCCACTAGGATATTAGTCCCCCTCCTGTTCAGGTGCAAACTGTCACTTCTGTACTGGTCCCCTGCAAGACAGCCCTATGATCCAAAAAGCTTATACCATCCCTCCTACACCAATTACTTATTAAACTGTACAATCTTCCTAGTTCTTCCCTCACTAGCATGTCGTATAGGTAGCAATCCTGAGCTCATAACCCTGGAGGCTCTGCCTTTAACTTAGCACCTATCTCCCAGAACTCCCTATGTAGAACCTCGTCACTCACCTAGCAGTGTCATTGGCACCCACATGGCCCACAACTTCTGGCGGTTCATTATTAGTGGTGCAGTGCTAGCCGGAGCGCACGGGAGCGCGTCCCGCACATCTTTAAGAAATAAAGAAGCTAATTAATTAGGTGCAGCCCAGGGTGATTTGAGTATCTCAGAAACTGCTGATCACCTGGGATTTTTACACACAACAGACTCTGGAGTTTACAAAGAATGGTGCCAAAAACAAAAAAACATCCAGCGAGTGGATTTAACAAGATGTTTTCGCTCACAGAACAGCCACTCGCTGGATGTTTTTTTGTTTTTGGCACCATTCTTTGTAAATTCCAGAGCCTGTTGTGCATAAAAATCCCAGGAGATCTGCAGTTTCTGAGATACTCAAATCACCCTGGGGGGCACCTAATTAATTAGCTTGTTTATTTCAGCTTTTTTCTTAAAGATGTGCGGGACGCGCTCCCGTGCGCTCCGGCTAGCACTGCACCCCTGTTCATCCTTCCACTTAACTATGCTCTGGATTATCCCCTGTGCCACGGGCTAGTGCAGGTAGGAGTGGCATTGATTGTACAGGTGAATGAGTGGCTACGATGCAGGGGGCAGGGTTTCAGCTCTTGGATCATTGGACCCTTTTCTAGGGACGGAGTGACCTGTACAAGAGGGACGGGTTGCACCTGAACTGAAGAGGAGCCAATATCCAGGTAGGGAGGTTTGCTAGTGCTACTCGCGAAAGTTTAAACTAGTTTTACAGGGGCTAGGAACCAGAGCACCAGCTCAGCAAGGGACAAACCAGACCAGAAGATAGATGTCAGGGAAATTGAAAAGCAGAATTGAACTGACAGGTATGATGGGTTGGATCATTTGAAGGGTGTCATTTTTAATGCTAGGAGTATTATAGGTAAAGGTGATGAACTTAAAGCACTGATCAGCACATGGAACTACGATATTGTAGCCATTACTGAAACTTGGTTGAGAGAGGGGCAAAAATGAGTGATTAATGTACCAGGTTTTTAAAGTTTTAGAAAAGATAGAGGAGGAGTTAAGAGGGGGTGGGGTTGCACTTGTAACCAGGGACAATATCACAGAGGAGATATAATGGAGGGGTCAGATACTGAGTCTATTTGTGCTGAGCTCAGGAATAGGAAGTATAGACTCCCCAACAGCCCCCGTACCAGACCTGGTGTTGGTTAATGAGTCTATCTTTCGGTAGATAGACAATTAGGGAACAGTGGCAACTCCTTAACTTTCAGGATAACTATAGATAATGATAAGCATGGTCCTTGTGAGAGTTTTAAATTGGAGTAGAGCAAATTACAAGGGCATCAGGCAGGAATTAAGAAGCATTAATTGGGAACACTTTTTCACTGGCAAGTCCACATGTGGGGGGTTTTTAAAGATCAATTGCACAGAGTACAGGAAAGGTATGTTCCTGCTGGAAGGAAGGACGGGGATCGAAAGATAAGAGAACCTTGAATGTTCAGAGAGGTGATGAATTTAGTCAAGAAGAGAAAGGAGAAGTATGTAAAGCTTCAGAAGTTAGGATCAACAGAGCACCAGGAGTATAAAGAAACTGGAAAAGAACTAAAGGGAATTAGGAAAAGTGGGAAAGACCATGAAAAGTCCTTGGCAAGTACAATTAAGGCGAATCCCAAGGCATTCTATACATACGTCAAGAGCAAGAGAATAACTTGGGAGAGGATGAGATTCACTCAAGGATAAAGGGGAAACATTTGCTTGGATGTAGAGAATGTGAGTGAGGTACTTAATGAGTACTTTGCTTCAGTATTTACCGAGGACAAGGATATAGAACATAGAATAGTACAGCACAGTACAGGCCCTTCGGCCCACAATGTTGTGCCGACCCTTAAACCCTGCCTCCCATATAAGCCCTCACCTTAAATTCCTCCATATACCTGTCTAGTAGTCTCTTAAACTTCACTAGTGTATCTGCTTCCACCACTGACTCAGGCAGCGCATTCCACGCACCAACCACTCTCTGAGTAAAAAACCTTCCTCTAATATCCCCTTTGAACTTCCCACCCCTTACCTTAAAGCCATGTCCTCTTGTATTGAGCAGTGGTGCCCTGGGGAAGAGGCGCTGGCTATCCACTCTATCTATTCCTATTATCTTGTACACCTCTATCATGTCTCCTCTCATCCTCCTTCTCTCCAAAGAGTAAAGCCCTAGCTCCCTTAATCTCTGATCATAATGCATACTCTCTAAACCAGGCAGCATCCTAGTAAATCTCCTCTGTACCCTTTCCAATGCTTCCGCATCCTTCCGATAGTGAGGTGAGCAGAACTGGATACAATACTCCAAGTGTGGCCTAACCAGAGTTTTATAGAGCTGCAACATTACCTCGCGACTCTTAAACACTATCCCTCGACTTATGAAAGCTAACACCCCATAAGATTTCTTAACTACCCTATCCATCTATGAGGCAACTTTCAGGGATCTGTGGACATGTACCCCCAGATCCGCTGCTCCTCCACACTACCAAGTATCCTGCCATTTACTTTGTACTCTGCCTTGGAGTTTATCCTTCCAAAGTGTACCACCTCACACTTCTCCGGGTTGAACTCCATCTGCCACTTCTCAGCCCACTTCTGCATCCTGTCAATGTCTCTCTGCAATCTTCGACAATCCTCTACACTATCCACAACACCAGGAGATAAGTGCTAAGTTTATAAGAGCATTAGGGCATTTAGAGGGCAAGGAGGAGGAAGTGTTGGGCCTCCTGATGAGTGATGATAGTGATGACTGGTTGCCAAGATCAGGAGGGAAGAGGAGTCCTCAGGGGCGACGGCACGACTGTTGGGCAGGTCTGGATCTGCAGACTCTGGAGCAGGAGGGACACAGGAACAGCTGGAATGTGGACGCTTGGGTTGTAGGATCCTTCCTGCATCTCCCCTTCTCTTCCGTCATCGCTCTTTTGGATCACCTCAGGATTCTGGGCTGTTCCATTGATCAGTGTTCTCCAGTGGTCTCTGTCACAAGCCGGCTGCTGCCACTCGATGACCTCAATGTTTGCCTGAGAGAGCTGTTGCTTAAATTTGTTTTTGTACCTCTTGTGTGGGGCGCCATGATGTCTCTTGGCCCGAGAGGTTCTCTGCAGAGTACTGCTCTGGGTAACGTGGCGTTGTCCATGTGCGACACGTGGCTGGGCCAGCAGAGCTGCCTGAGCTGCTTCAGTGCTCGGGAGCTGAGCCTTCTCCAGGTCCCCGTTGTTGGCGACACGATCCTGCCAGCTGATACCCAAGGCGGAGAGGAGGCAGCGCTGATGGAAGCGCTCGAGCAACCGGATTTGCTTGCGGTACAAGTCCCAGGCTTCGGAGTCAGATAGCAGCGATGTGATGACGGCAGCCCTGTACACCAGGATTTTTGTGGACAGACGCAGCTGGTAGTTCATCCACATTCGTTTCTGGAGGCACCCGAAAGCACTGCTAGTTCTGGCGAATCGAGTGTCAACGTACCTTACTACGGTGGCGTCGCTGGAGATGACACTGCCCAGGCAGGTGACCTGCTCAACCGTGGTGAGAGGGTGGTCGTGAATGATGATCTGAGGTAAGTTGTAAACACCACCAGGGGCTTCTAATGGAGGATCATTGTTTTCTTCGGACTGACCGTTAACCCGAAAGCCCTTGCAGCCCGGGCGAACTTAGAGACTCTGCAGCCTGTAGCGCGACCTCTGTGTGCGTGAGAAGAGCCAGGTCGTCCGCACATAGTAGCTCGAGAATGGTCTTTTGCGTGGTTCTTGTTCGAGCAAGAAGGCAGCAGAGGTGGAAGATATTTCCGTCAGTGCAGGACCCAATGTAGATGCTCTCCGAGGTGGTCTCTTTTGCTGCCAGTAGACTCATATGAGCAACTGGAAACGCACGGCCTAGTTAGGGAGAGCCTGCATGGCTTTGTGCAGGGCAGGTCACGCCTTACCAACTTGAGTTAGTTGTTTGACGAGACAGATTGATATGGGCAGGGAATTGGATGTTGTTGACATGGATTTAGTAAGGCATTTGACAAAGTCCCTCATGGGAGGCTAATCCAGTAGATTAAGACGCATGGGATCTGTGGCGAATTGGCTGTTTGGATTCAGAACTAACTTGTGCACGGAAGACAGAGGGTAGTGGTTGAAGGCACTCATTTGAGCTGGAGGTCTGAGTAGCAGAATTCCACAGGGATCTGTGCTGGGCCCTCTGTTGTTTGTGATGTATACAAAGGACCTAGATGAAAACCTAGATGGGTGGATTAATAAATTTGCAGATGATACGAAGGTTGGTGGAGTTGTGGATAGTGTAGAAGACTGGCAAAGAATACAGCACAATATAGATCGGATCCTTGCAGATAAGGGCTGAGAAATGGCAGATCAAGTTTAACCCAGATAAATGTGAGGTGTTGCACCTCAGTGAGGCAAGCGTAAAGAGACATAGAAACATAGAAACATAGAAAATAGGTGCAGGAGTAGGCCATTCGGCCCTTCGAGCCTGCACTGCCATTTATTATGATCATGGCTGATCATCCAACTCAGAACCCTACCCCAGCCTTCCCTCCATACCCCTTGATCCCCGTAGCCACAAGGGCCATATCTAACTCCCTCTTAAATATAGCCAATGAACTGGCCTCAACTGTTTCCTGTGGCAGAGAATTCCACAGATTCACCACTCTCTGTGTGAAGAAGTTTTTCCTAATCTCGGTTCTAAAAGGCTTCCCCTTTATCCCCAAACTGTGACCCCTCGTTCTGGATTTCCCCAACATCGGGAACAATCTTCCTGCATCTAGCCTGTCCAATCCCTTTAGGATTTTATACGTTTCAATCAGATCCCCCCTCAATCTTCTAAATTCCATCGAGTACAAACCCAATTCATCCAGTCTTTCTTCATATGAAAGTCCTGCCATCCCAGGAATCAATCTGGTGAACCTTCTTTGTACTCCCTCTATGGCAAGGATGTCTTTCCTCAGATTAGGGGACCAAAACTGCACACAATACTCCAGGTGTGGTCTCACCAAGGCCTTGTACAACTGCAGTAGTACCTCCCTGCTCCTGTACTCGAATCCTCTCGCTATAAATGCCAGCATACCATTCGCCTTTTTCACCGCCTGCTGTACCTGCATGCCCACTTTCAATGACTGGTGTATAATGACACCCAGGTCTCGTTGCACCTCCCCTTTTCCTAATCGGCCACCATTCAGATAATAATCTGTTTTCCTATTTTTGCCACCAAAGTGGATAACTTCACATTTATCCACATTAAATTGCATCTGCCATGAATTTGCCCACTCACCCAACCTATCCAAGTCACTCTTCATCCTCCTCACAGCTAACACTGCCACTCAGAACGTACACTGTGAAGGGCAAGGTCCATAACCGTGTTGCTGAGCAGAGGGATCTTGGGATCCAAGTTCATAGCTCCTTGAAAGTGGCTACACGGCTCGATAAAAGTGGTTAAGAAGGCTTGGGGAATGCTTGCTTTTATTAGTTGAGGCTATGTTGCAACTTTATAAAACTCTGATTGGACCACATCTGGAGTATTGCCTACAGTTCTATTTGACCCAGAAGGCAAGCACTGAAGGTGAGAGGGGGTAGGTTCAAGGGGGATGTGAGGGGTAATTTTTTTTTAACTCGGTGTTGTGGATGCCTGGAATATGCTGTCTGGAATATGCTGCCTGGTATGGTGGTAAAGGCAAATACATTAGAGGCTTTCAAGAGACACTTGGATAGGCAGATGAATGTAAGGAAAATGGAGGGATATGGACATGGTGTAGATAAGAAGGATTAGTGTTTGGGTGTTTTTGATTTGCTTTTCAGCTGGTTCAGCACAGTGTTGTGAGCCAAATGGTCTGTTACTGTGCTGTACTCTTCTATGTTTCTGTGTAAACATGGGCCAACCTTCCTCCCAAAATTTTACCCCTTTTTTTTATTTTGATCTATTTTACAGAGACGCAGAATTCTATAGAATGTGGTTGCTTCATCCTTTTAACTTTATCTAATTCCCTAGAGAAACATCTTGCACATATACAGTCACAGAATACTCCCTGTACATTTCACAGTGAGTGAAGCATAAAGCAATAATAAAGGGTTAAATGAAACAAAATGGAGCCTTTATCATTCGAACAGTGGAGATGCAATATAAATCCATAACATGATTGGACATAAGGGCTGCATTTTGTAGAATGTTTTTAGCTGCAGATTGTCAGTAATACACTCACAGTGTTTCCTCTGTTCATTTTATTTTAAGTGGATTAGTGTCACATTAAGACTGGGAGGTAGGAATTTGATTACATTGATCTCTATTCAAACAACTTGGCATTCTCCCTACTTTTAAATTTGTATAAAATAAACTAGTAAACCTCTCAGTCAATGATGGTCACACTTCCATTTTGTTCCTCGTGTAATGGTGTTCTATCTGCTGCCTGGTATTTTTTCTGTCCATTGGATTGAGAAGAAATTGAGATTTTAGAAACTCACTCCACAGCACCACCAACAGGTAATGGTGTGAAACTACAGCAGATGCAGGTTATATCTTGGTTAACCATTGACACACAAGTGGAGTTAACATCATAATAGAGCACGTGAGCTTACAAAAGATAGGCAACATAACCACTGATTCTTCTGATAGAAATAGCAATGCTTTAATCACACCACGTGGGCAGGTTCCACCCACTCACGTAATGCAATTCTTCCTAAATCTCTCTATTTGATTGGTTAACATTTCCTTGTACTTAGCGCAGCCCGTGAAACCTCTTAATAGTTTTATAGACTCTCTTTTATGTGTCCTCTTCTATTGTTTTCTTTTTCACGATAGAGTCATTGAACGCTCGGTCTTTCTTGACAACTGCATGCTCTCAGTTCCGATAATCTTCTTGCAAATCTTGTCTGCACTTCTCCCAGTACCTGTCTATAGAACGAGCACCTTGAATGCATGCAACATCCTGCTGTAATCTGTTCAAGGGTCAATGCCAAGGTGCATGAGCCCTGATCCATTAAGTTATGATGCTAAGGAGGCATGGGAGCTTCTGCAGACGCTGGAAATATGGAGCCACACACACAAAATGCTGGAGGTATTCAGCAGGTCAGGCAGCAACCGTGGATGAAAATAATCAGTCAACATTTTGGGCCAAGGAAGAGAAATGTCGACTGTTTCCATCCTTTCATAGATGCTGCCTGACCTACTGATCTCTGCCTCCATTTTTTTGTGTGATGTTTTGGTTCTCAATTCTCTGATTGATGGAAACTTTGTGCAATTGCTCAATGAGTGAGCTTCCTTAAACCTCTTCTGATCCTTACGTCCATTATAATCAATGAAGTAACCGCAGCCAGCCTTTCCATTCATTTTGCACCAATACTCAAACTGGATGCCATTTTTTAACAATATCTGTATCCATACTATCGGGTTTCTTTGTTCTCCTACCCAATGTCATGTTTTATTTCAAGCAAGGAGTAAGCTCTTTATTCCACCTCTCGTCTTGCTTTCCTATAGTTGGAGTGCAGACATACTTTTAGCTAAACACCACCATGTTCTTTAGTCAATATAATTTATATGCATGAAAACCAAAGGCCTTCATTCCCTGGAGCATAGGAGAATGAGCAGAAATTTGATAGAGGTATACAGAATTATGAAGGGGTACAGATAGGGTAAATGCAAGCAGGCTTTCTCCACTGAGGCTGGGAGAGACTAGAACTAAAGGTCATAGATTAAGGGTGAAAAGGGAACAAGCTGCCAGCAGATGTAGTGGATGCAGGTTCAGTTTCAGCATTTAGAGCATAAGATATAGGAGTAGAACTAAACCATTCAGCCCATCATGTCTGCTCTGTATAAAGAGACATTGGATAAGTACATAAGTAAGAATTAAGCCATTCAGCCCATCATGTCTGCTCTGTATAAAGAGACATTGGATAAGTACATAAGTAAGAAGGGTATGGAGAGATGTGGTCCAGCTGTGGGTCCATGGGACTAGTCAGAATAAGGGTCCTGCATGGACTAGATGGGATGAATGGCCTGTTTCTGTGCTGTAGTGTTCTATAACTGTGACTATGACGATGGAGACACAGGAGAATGATGCTAAACATTAGAAAGAAAAACATTTGAAGGTCTGTGAGCTGAGGGTTAGCGAGTCAGAGCACAGAGGAGCTGAATTGCTGTCTAAGCTCCCGTGACAGTGATTGCGTAAGAAGGCGATTTTTTAAAATACATCAATACATTGTTGGATAATGAGGCACCTTAAAAAAACAATTTCAATTTAAAAAAAACTTTTCTCCAAGAAACTTAGTACAATTTTTGTTTTCCAGATCTATTCATACGCCTTTGAGATTTTCTATGTGGCAGGAATTTCCAGGAATATGATCCCGTACGTGTCCATTGGAACCGGGCTGATTGAAACCCTCATGTTGGATGATCTGTGTAGGTACAATGTCCGTCTAAGTGGCTGGTGATGGGGGAGGCTCGTAGCTTTGGTCGGTTAGTTATATCAGGTGTGGAAGCCGCTTTCTCTGGACTGGCCTCCTCTTTGGGATTTCTCTGGACTGGCCTCCTCTTTGGGATTTGGCTGTGCCCTCTTGGATTGACTGAGATCATGAACAGAATCAACCGAACACGGAGACCTGCAGGTCCCTTACACCCACAGCTTCTAACAACACAGCTCGGCCGTGAGCACTTTCATCATCTTCACAATACCCTTCATTATTTCCCAGTACACCTGCAACTTAACTTCTCTCATACGTCCCATCATTTCCATTAAGACCATAAGACATAGGAGCAGAATCGGATCCATCAAGTCTGCCCCACCATTCCATCATGGCTGATTTATGACCCCTCTCAACCACATTCTCCTGCCTCTCCCTGTAAATTTTGACAGGCTTACTACTCGAGAACTTATCCAACCTCCACTTTAAGTCACCCAGTGACCTGGCCACTACAGATGTCTGTGGCAATGAATTCCATAGATTCACAACCCTTTGGCTAAGGGAATGCCTTCTCGTCTCCGTTCTAAGTGGCCATTCTTCTGTTCTGAGGCTGTGTCCTCTGGTCCTAGATTCACCCACTATAGGAAGCATCCTCTCCACGTCTACTCCTTCCAGGTTGTTCAGTATTTGACAGGTTTCAATGAGATTCCCCCCGGTTCTTCTAAACTCCAGTGAATACAGGCCTGGAGTCTTCAAATGCTCCTCATACATTAACCCTCTCATTCCTAGGACCATTCCCCTTTGTGTCTTTAAACAACAAAGGAGATTATGAGCGGAAGCCAGTTAACCGGCCGACACTGCTTTGGGATACGGGAAACCAGAGTGCCCAGAGGAAATTTACCTGTTAAAACGCTTCACAGGCAGAGTCTGTGCTCAGGATCAAGGCCAGGCATCTGAAGCTGTGAAGCAATGGCACCAGACCAGCGTTGCTGTCGAGTTCAGAGTAGGTCCCATGTGGCAGGCAGCCTGAGCCATCACACAGTTGTCACTGTTGAGGTTGCTCTCAGAGATTTGAAAATGATGATCCACTTAACTAGAAGTGCATGGAATATGTCTGAAATTATTGCATTTATAAACCTAAATCACTGCACAATGTAAGAGGCTTAAGCTACGTTAGGACATAGAACAGTACAGGCCCTTCGGCTCACAGTGTCGTGCCGACCTTTTAACTTACTCCGCGATCAGTCTGACCCTTCCTTTCTACACCGCCCTCCATATTTCTTTCATCCGTGTACCTGGCTAAGAGTCTCTTAAATGTCTCCAAAGTATCAGCCTCTACTACTACCCCTGGCAGTCTATACCAGGAACTGACCCCTCTGTGTAAATAACCTGCCTCTGACATCTCCCCTAAACTTTACTCCACTCTCCTTAAAAGGACGTCCTCTGGGATTGGCCTTTGCCTCCCTGGGAAAAAGGTGAGGGTAGTCCATTCTATCTCTGTCTCTTATTAACTTAAACACCTCTACTAAGTCACCTCTCATCCTGCTTCACTCCAAAGAGAAAAGATCTAGTTCACTCAGTCTTTCCCAATAAGACCTGCTCTCTAATGCAGGCTTCTCCTCTACCCCTTCTCTAAAACTTCCACATTCTTCCTATAATGAAGCAACTAGGACTAAACACAGAACTCTGGTCTGACCAGAGTTTTACAGAGCATTGTGGAAGTCTTTCTGCCCTAGTAAAATATAAAGTGAAAATATTGGAATCAGTTTCTATCTTGATGTGTGAATCTTCACATCCGAAGTACTCAGCTTCTTCTGAATTTGATAACAGTACGATGATCCATGGATTGTTCAGCTTCATACTGAAGCAGATTTCTGTTGGATTTGCCAAATTAAGGAATAATTTTAGTTCATTAATGCCCCATTAGAGAGAGTGGCTGAAGAGTGTAGAACTACCCATGTTACGTACCTGACCATCCCCAGCACAGATGAATCGGTGCTGATATAGCCTGAAACTTAATGATGCTCCGACAACACCAACAGGACAAATGGGTTCAGAGCCTACTCTCCCAGGACTGCAAACCGAAAAGCAGCATCAGAGTTCCATGAGATCAGGGAATAAACCTTTCAATCCAAATTTATTAACACTAAATATCTCCCAAGGCCAAGAAAAAGGTAACCACAGTCAGAGCTTCACTGTAACTCTGTGTTTTATTCTGTGAATCTTAATGTACAGGGTTTCTTCGTTGAATGAACTGGAAGAAAATCCCTCTTCTGTGGGGGATTAGGCTTCATGAGCCTGTGGACAGCACTTTTGACGATCTCCTTTGCTCTGCAGGTGAGCAACAATGGGTGAAGCCAGAAGGAAAGAGCGAGCCCTTAAATTAGCATTCATAACTATTCAGGTTTGTGATCTGTGGACATTAACGAAAGAGATAAAAGACAGTTACAGGCCTCAGGGGGACGGGGGGGACAAAAAAGGAGACAATGAGAGAAAAAAGACTTTTTGGATGAAACAACACGGATTACCTAGGGACATAAGAGAAACTGCAGGTGCTGGGTATCTGGACAAACACATAAAGGAACTCAGTACGCCTGGCAGCATCTTGGGGAGGAAAACGGGCAGCTTACATTCTGAGTCATCAGCCAGTCCTCTTTCGAGTCCAGGTGAAGGGTTAGGACCCGAAATGTCAACTGTCCATTTACCAGCTTGGATTACCTTGAGTTTTGTCAAATGAATGAGTATCTAATTGTGACATTTTAAAATGATAGACATGTTAAATAGAATAAAGAGAATGTATTTGTCCTAGTGGAAATAAGACAAAATATGACAAAAAAAACTTCACCCACAGTCCCCTCATCTCACATTCCCTCATTTCACCACACATTCATCATATTATACAGTGTTCCTGCTATTAAAGCAGTGTTTTTTTGGGGGGAGGGGGAAGATGGAAAAGAGGAAGAGGCGTTGCAATATTGATTAATGAGTTCATTACAACAGTAATGGGAGAGGATATCTGAGAAAGCTTTTCAAATGAAGTCATATGCACAGAATTTATAAAAAATAGAAGGGGACAATCACTTTGCTGAGGATATACTATTGGTCTAACACAGGGGTCCCCAACCTTTTTTATGCCATGGACCCTATCATTAAGTGAGGGTCTGTGGGTCCCAGGCTGCGAACCCCTGTTCTAACAGAAGTAGGAGATAGAAGACCAGATATGTCAGCAATCACAGAGGAATGTGAGACCACTAGGGTAAACGTAATGGGAGATTTCAACTTTGATGCTAAAGATATTGGGTGAAAATTTTAAAGCATGCCCAGTGCCAGTGTGTGGATGTTCCTACAGGAGCTTGGACGACACTGGAACTATCCTTAGAGAATGTAGCTGAGCAAGTGGTTGAAGTGTCAGTGGGAGATTTTTTATCGAGATAGTGACCCCACTCTATAAGTTTCAATGGAGTTACAGAAAGAGTTAAAGATGGGCCGGAAATTGAGATCCTGGATTGGAGAAGGCCAATTTCAGTATCATCATGCAGGCAAAAATAGACTGGCGAAGAGTCTTGGTCAAAGCATCAACTGTTTATTCCTCTCCATAGATGCTGACCGACCTGTTGAGTTCCTCCAGTATTTTGTGTGTTTTGCTGTGAACAGCTACTTGTAGATGGGTCAACATCTGATCAACGTAGGAGTTCAGGGCCAACAGGTGAATGATAAGGCTAACACGTCCGAGGAACCAGTAAGTCTCGGGATATTGAGGGCTGAATTAAAAAAAGTGTAGAAAGTATGACGAAATGGAGATGAGGAGGCCTGACAGGAACGGTTTCAGGGTACAGAGCAGCAGAGCTTTGGGGCTTCTGCCCATCAGTTCCTGTTACATTGGTTCAGTCCTGCCCTCTGGAACTGCTTGTATAGAGTCCGCACATTCTCCCCGTGACCACACAGCTTCCTCCCCCTTGCTCTGGCTTCTTCCCGCATTCTTAGGCACGCGAG
Organism: Mobula birostris; assembly: GCF_030028105.1. NCBI lineage: Eukaryota > Metazoa > Chordata > Chondrichthyes > Myliobatiformes > Myliobatidae > Mobula > Mobula birostris. Next base: position 81,163 of record NW_027278300.1, read on the forward strand.
TCGGTCAGTATGTCGGCCGCCCTAGGCAGTAGATGAGAGGCAGAACTTTGGGGGATTGAATGGAAGGCAAGGAGACTGAAATGGGATGAGTGTAGGATGAGTATAAAAGGATGCTTCTTGTCCTCTTAGCAGGTCAGAGGGCATGTGGCCAGGCTGTAAGATTCTCCACAGATCGTCACCTTGTCATGGTGGAGAGGCTTGTGAGTGCCCAAGATCCCAAGAGAGATGCCGTCTGGAGTTCAGCCACCTGGTGCTTAGCTCCTGGTAGGGTTACCATGGTGGTGAGGTCAGGAGGGACATACCAGGCAAAGAGTGATCCAACCAAGACCTCAGCAGCAGAGCTGAGGGAAGGCAATGACACATCACAACAGCAGTGAAGGTGAAAGGTGAAAGGTGAAGGAAGGCCTTGCATTCCATGCCACTGGACCATGGTTCTGATCTGTCACGATACCGTGCGGTGGCTGTGCCTCCCCACGTTAAACAAAGTCACGTCTGTCCTGTCTGTGGTGAGGAAGGCAAATGCAATGTTAGCATTCATTTCAACAGGACGAGAATATAAAAGCAAGGATGTAATGTTGACACTTTATAAAGTGGAGTATTGTGAGCTTTTTTGGGCCCTTTATCTTAGACAGGATGTGCTGAAACTGGAGAGGATTCAAAGGAGGTTCACAAAAATGATTCCAGGATTGAATGGCTTGTGATATGAAGAGCGTTTGATGGCTCTGGGTCCGTACTCACTGGAACTCAGAAGAATGAAGGGTGACCTAATTGAAGCCTATCGAATGGTGGAAAGGCCTTGCTGGAGTGGATGTGGAGAGGTTGTTTCCTGTAGTGGGAAAGTCTTAGACCAGAAGACACAGCCTCAGATTAGAAGGGTGTCCTTTTAGAATGGAGATGAGGTATTTCTTTAGGCAGAGAGTGGTGAATTTAGGGAATTCTTTGCTCCAGGCAGCTGTGGAGGCCAAGTCTTTATGTATATTTAAGGCAGAAGCAGAGTTTGATAGACTCTTGATTGGGCAGGGCATGAAGGGATATGGAAAGGCAGGAGATTGGGGCTAAAAGGAAAATTGGATCAGCCATGATGACATGGCGGAGGAGACTCGATGGGCCAAATGGCCTAATTCTGCTCCTGTATCTTATGGCAACATCTGAAAAAAAAAGTAAATCAATTACCCTAAGTATATATATGCATATTAAATACACCAAGGGCAATCTTTTCCAATTGCCATGAAGGACTGAAACTACTCATACCAGTGTGTTGGGGTTTTGGCAAGAGAAGGGAATTGTCTATTTATCACTATGATTATTCCTGCAGAAAACTAATGTAAGATTTATGCATTATCCATGCTATGAGTTATAAAAGGAAAGTTATTTGTATGGTACCAGCATCAAAGGACTCCATTTATAGGCAGGAAGTGAAGGAGATTTAATAGATATATTCAAGACATAAACATATTATTGAGGTAAGAGGGAGTCATCATTTCAACTGGCAGGAGGCCTGTAACCACAGACTTAAGGAAAAGTGCCAAAGGTGCTGAAGCGAGGAGGATTTTTAATGCAGTGAATTGGTATGTTCGGTTTTATTTGAAGATCGTTAAGAGGAAGATTTGTTAATAACTTTCAAGGTACTTTGATCTTTAGGAAAGATAACACCAGCAAGTCAATAGCTTGGGGTTACGGGATAGGACAAATTGGACACGTTTTTTGCAGAAGTTCCGCAGGCAAAGTGGACTATTGGCCCTTGTCTGTACTGTATGATTTTGTAGTTACTAATATCTGGTCTACTTTGCAAAGTAACGGGGGATGATTTAACAATAAATTTCACTGGCACAATACCGCGACTCGTGAGGATGGATGAGGGGCTAACTGGACGTCATGTTTGCTGTTCTCGTACCTTCACCGTGGTCCTCGGTGAGATGGAATGAATGAGGCAGAACAAAGGTGAGGGATGGGGGAGGTGAGGTGGTGTGCATTTTTCCCCACAGCTGATACATTGTCTTGCCTTTCCTCTGCAGAGTCTTGTCAGCTGGATGCCGTACTGCAGCCTTGTCTTCATTTTCGCCTACGTTCTCAGCTACGGACTTGGTCCAGGTGAGCCAAGTTGTGCAGGTGCTCCTCTTTTCCCAGTCAACCTCCCTGGTCTTGAAAGCCACCACCTACAGCAGCACCACACATTAAAATAGGCAAGTGCCACCCTCAAAGGCACAGGTCACGTTCAAGTTGACATTTGTGGATTCCCGGTGGCGATCTACTCCCTCTAATAGTGAATGTGTAGAAATTAAGGAAGCTGTAGCTGCCGAGCCTAATTCAAATGGAATGCTGACTTGTGATTGCAATGAGAACGTTTTGTTTAAACTGATTGTAACCTGAGAAACTTTGCCACTCACACACTGACAGACCACTCTCTGAAACAAAATCAAGCAGCACAAACTGATTCCTCAGCTTGGACTGGGCCACGGGACAGAGCTGAGGTTGCCGTGACACTTATGTCAAATACAGTGGGTGTGTTGCATCTTGGACATGTAAAATGAGCAGATGATGAAGCTCCTTCTCTTCTGCACAATGATCCCAGGGCATTCCATGAGTACACTGCATATCCTATTGGCTTGAACTAACCCAGCAGGTTTAACTTTGCAATTTCGTCAGCTTTGTGAGGTATGGGATTGGGAATAAGAGGAGGCCATTTGGCCCTTCAGGTGGAGCCTATTATTCAATAAAATCACAACTGATCCAATCTTGGCCTCAATACCACTTTGCTTTCCCTCTCCCTGTTGCTTTAAATGACAGCAGGTTCAACAACAGCTTAGTCACCCCTGGCATCAGGTTCCTAAACCACAATGAAGGACACTAATTCTACCTCAGCCTATATTTTTCTCAAGTTGCATTTATGTTGTCAATTTATTTGTTCTTATTTTTTTTATCCTGTAAACTGTGTGATTTACTGTATGGTAATTTAAATCAATCTAATTAATGTTTGTCCTGTCCTGTGTTCCGGTGCAAAACAGAAGCCGATTTTCAGGGTATTTATATCCTGGGTATGAATACCCTTGCTCATGGACTTGAACTTTTGCCCTCAGCATTGAAGAAGAGGCAAGAATTGTGTTATTATACGAGTAGGAGTAGTAGCCAGATACCAGAGATGGTGCAGTAAGATCTCACTATGCCAGCTCAGTGACAGTCTGCAGGAGCAGTTGCAGTACGGAATTACCAGTGCTTATTTTCCAGTGGATTAAATGGAGTGGAAGTCAGGTGCAGAGGTTCAATACTGACTCTGCGGCAGCTTACTACACTGAAGATGAAGATACATTCTCCCATAAAAAGGCTCAAAAGTTGCTTTGTATCAATGACGGTCATTCATATTGATTTTTTTGTCCCTAGGGAAGAGTTTTGAGACAAATAAATGTGGATTTGTATAAGCTCATCCTCAGGGAATGCAAAACATGTTCAAGATTCAATACTCAAGATTGTTTAACATCACTGCCAGTGCACAAGTGTAAGGGAGAACAAAATACTAGATCTTGATGCACTGCAGCACAAAGAAACACAATATGGTAAAGAACATAATAACAATAAAAACACAAATACATAAAATAGCTTATATACATCAATTGATTGTATGTCCATAAAGTGATACTAGGCACAGGAGTGTCTCCACACAAGGTGACTGACACAAAATGATAAAATAGTGGTGGTTGAGGGTGTGGAGGGGTTGATCAGCCTTACTGCTTGGGGAAGGTAACTGTTTTTGAGTCTGCTGGTCCTGGTGTGGATGCTACATAGCCTTGTCCCTGATGGGAGTGGGTCCAACAGTTCATGAGCAGGGTTGGTGGGACCCTTTCCAATGTTACTGGCCATTTCAGGCACCTTTTTGCATAGACGTCCTTGATGGCAGGTTGTTGGTGCTGGTGATGCGTTGAGCAGATTTGACAACCAGTAGCAGAGCCTTCCTCTCTGCCTCCGTGCTGTTTCTGTACTATGCAGTGACACAACACGTTAGGATGCTCTCTACTCTGCATCTGTAGAACAAATTGAATGTTGTTGGCTGGGTTCTTTTACCCTTTTATTGAGTCAATAATATAGCATTTGTAGAGTCTGGACTGCTCAAATTAATATTGAAAGTTACAATAAATTCAATGTAACTTGTCATTATCGAACTCTAAACACAAGAGACCATGGAAATGCAGAGCAATACACAACCAGCTGGAGAACCTCAGCACGTCAGGCAGCGTCGGTGGAGGAGAATAAACTGTCGCCCTTTTGGGTCCAAAGCCTTCATTGGGACTGGAAAAGGGGGGGGGAAAAGTCCTTCACTCACATCCACTGTGATGAATTGTTTTGAGAAGTTGACCATGACATCTGACATATATACTGTACGACGTACATCCGTAATAATAAACCTGATTCCGATTCAAGAACTACAAAGGAGCACTGGAAACAAAACGTAATGGAGTTGCACCAAAGAAGAGCAATTCATTGCTGACTGTGAGAACCCCAAGAGAGAGTTGTTTCTCCTGTCGTCACTGAAGACGGCTGTGGTAAGGAAACTGGATTTGCCTCAATGAGCACGGTTTACTCCCAGGTAGACAAGATGGCCGGAGTGGAAACCAAATAACAACATCTGTGTCAGTGCTAACCTAGTGCAGTCCCATCAGGAACCATAGAGAGTGTAGCCACATGATTCAACCTTTTCCCAGTCCCACACGCAGTGTTGGGGCACCAGACCATCCACTAACGATGAATGTTCACTTCGTCCCTCTGATTCTCCACTGCCGATGACGAATGGGGAATACAGCCTGAAGGATCAGGCAGACCAGGCCAAGAGAAGACCAGGGAAGTGAAGACATTATGTTGACCAAGGTGGCACAAGGAACAACAGGAGAAATATTCTCATGTGAGACACAACTCTGCTGATACTTGAAGCAGTCCATCTACGTGATCGGAATCAACTTGCCCATTCTGGATGGGAGAGTTGACTGATGCTCTGGAGCCTATTCAATGTTTCTGATCTGGATCACTGTAGACTGACACTCTGAGTCCTGATAGACCGGATGTTCCACCATGGAACCTGGTAAATTAATGACTAATCACCTCCCTCTCCATTCTTCCCTGTCACTTCCCCTCAATACTCGCAGAATTACTTCATCTGCAATACACAGAAAGAGATGTGGTTCTTCACTCCCTGCAGTTTCCATTCTATGATGCAGCTTTGGGCTTCCAAATCTCAGAACGTCCCCTTTCCCTACCCCAACCTACCACTGTATGTTTGACCCTGTTTGGGTGAGGTTCAAAGTTTCTACTCGGGAGCAGGGACAGACAGCTGAACTTCAAATCTGCCACCCAACAGTGTCTGGCAACTCATTCACAGCCCCCTCATTTGCCTTTTTATTCCATTATAATCCTTTGTTCTCAGGCTGCAGATTATTGCTATCTGACAAACTCAGCAATTCAAATTACATTTTTAGTTAGTGTTCCAGCTCTTAGTTTTATTGATTATTTGCATGTGATATGTAAGAAGTGATCACTAGATCTGTGCATTTGCATTGTACCAGACAAAGATTGCTCCTTACTGTAACTAAGTTAAAATAAGTAGTAGTTTTCCCAGTGAACTCTTGCTCCAGAAAAGCAGTTTGAACAGGAGTATTGACTATTTATGTTTGGTTCAGCTTGTCAGAAACAGAAAATAAGCCCATTCTTATTGAGGAAAACAGCATTTATGATTCCTCCTAATTGTCCCAAACTATTTGGCAAAATTACCAAAACAGTATTGTCTATTTGTAAAGCCTTGAGCCAATATTCCAAATCCATGTGAGTTTTATTATATCTTCCTGAATTGTACATGACCCAGTTCATGTTTTGTTTTCACCAACTATAGTTCAGATAACTAACAAGGGATTGGAATATCATAGTTAAAGGAAAGGTAAAACACCTCCCAACTTTAGCTCATCACGAGCAAAGCAACTTTGTCTAAGATTAAAAAATCATAATTTTCCTTAGGTCACAGTCTATTTCATCAAACATGGAGTGAATTCAAAATCCCTATCTTGCTCTTCATCTCTGTTATTATCTGGTCTGTATCCAACCTTCATTCTCACCCTCTCTGAATCACAGAATCTCAAAAGCTGCCAAGCTTCAAGAAACATTTTTGAAACTCAGCCTCATCTGCTCTCTTTTCCCTCCACACTCACTCACTCTCTCTCTCACTCTCTCACTCTCTCTCTCTCTCTCTCTCACTCTCTCACTCTCTCACTCTCACTCTCTCACTCTCTCTCTCTCACTCTCTCACTCTCTCACTCTCACTCTCTCACTCTCACTCTCTCACTCTTTCACTCTCTCTTTACTCTCACCAAATCACAGGATCTCAAAATTTGAAAAATCTCTTTTGAAACTCATGGATCACTCACCTACTTTCTATCAATTCAGAACATGAAAAAGGTGGTCAAGATGGCGCCAGCGTACAACATTCCTATAGTCGACATCTTCCAGATGGCAAACAAAAAGTTTTTTTTACTTCTTTTATGTCTGTTTTCACCTTACAAATGTTTCTGGACGGATAGAGCCTGCAATTTACAGTTTGGAATCCCCGAGGAGATTTCAGGAAGTGAGCTGGTGCTCTGACGGCCTCAATGTGAAGAAACCGAGACCGGTGTGAGCTGATGTTTGACTCCATTTCACCATTTAAAGTGTGAATTAATCGCTGTTTAACCCGTAGAGGAAGACTGAGACATTGAGGCAAATGCAGAAGGCGAGCGAGAGTTTGGGCGATGACCGCCTGCCGTTTCGTCGCTGCAGGAGGAGGGTTCTGTGAGCAGCCTATCTGTGTGGCTTGCTGTGACAGGCGGGTAGGCCTCTGCACTCGTGTGGTGTCCCTCTCTTTCGATGAATGTTGGTGCTATCGGAGGATGGCATTGTGGTTCTGTGTTTATGGATTGGACTATTGTGTTTATCGACTGTAGACTTCCTCAGAATGATGTTTTTATATTCTGTGTTGTTTTATTGCCCGTCCCTTTTCCTTCTGGTTGTGCTAGGGGACTGGGTTTGGAGGCTGATGTTTTGTTGTGCTCGTTTTTGTGCGGGGGAAGGGTTGTTATTTTGGGGGTCGATGTTCTTGTTCCATTTTGTGTGGGGGGGAGGGATTGGGTTGGTGTTAATGATCAGGATGTCGTTCTTTTCTGTACAGGGCTGTGCGTTTGATGTTACTCTCTGAAAGACCTTCATGTTCTTTCTTTGTTTCGTGGCTATCTGGAGAAGACAAATTTCAGAGTTGTATATGGACACATGCTTTGCTAACAAATGAACCTTTGAAGCTTTGAATGTGGCTTTCTCTCAAAAGTTTAACAAATACACAACAATAATAGATTAATCAAGGACACTTTTAAACTGTAAGGAATGTTAAAGGTTATTGATCCAGCAGACACCTGTAAACAAACATTTCCAATCATTAAAGCCTCCAGCAACTTGCAACATTTCTGAGTTTCTAAGCCCTGACTTTACGATCCCTCTAGGACATACTGTACAGCAAAGATCACAGCAACTAGCTCACTTTCAGAGGGGTTAGCAAAGTCTCTCCCTCGAACATAGAACAGTTCAGTACCGGAACAAGCCGTATGATGTCTGTGCGCAACATGATGTCAAATTAATCTAATTCTTTCTGCCAGCAACCTTGCATATCCCTCCATTCTCTGACTATTCATTTGCCTTTCTGAGAGTCTCTTGAATGTCACTATCATATCTGTTTCCACTATCATCACTGGGCTACTGTCACAACCACGGACTCCGCTGTGGGGTCTGTGTGAGCTGCGGAAGGGGCTTGGCAAGCACACTTGTGAGTAAGCATGTTGCAGCTGATTAGTGTTTCATTGTGGTGGGATTTAATGCCCTTCCTCCCATTCCAGTTTTGCTGAGACCTGATCAAAAGCACAGCAACGTCTACACCCGCTCATTACCTTCGGCCGTGTCTGGGACAGAAGACTACTGTCTGTTTCGATTGATGCTCTAAAGGAGAGGTATTCCTCAAGTAATAAGTTACCGCTTTCTAGCCACAGTGTTGATGTTAGCTTTCAGTTTGAGAGTTTTAGTTAACGGGCCTGTTGGCCTCGCATTTTTCCTTTATCCTGCACAGTTCTCACTAAAAACTAGTGATCTGTTCATCTGCCTTGGAGTCGCTCCCTCTGTGCTTGGGCCCTAACCTCACACTTGTGGCTGCAAATCCTAACAAACTAATATGGACCCAGCAAAGAGAGAACAGCTGATCACAGCCCTGTATTTCATTCGGCAGGTAAGAGAGAGAGAGAGAGACCGTCAGATATAGGAGAAGAAGTAGGCCATTCGGCCCATCGAATCTGCTCCGCCATTCAATCATGGGCTGATCCACTTCATCCAGCCATCCCCACTCCCCTGCCTTCACCCCATACCCTTTGATGCCCTGCGTAATCAAGAACCTATCTATCTCTGCCTTAAATACACCCAGTGATGTGGTCTCCACAGCCACGTGTGGCAACAAATTCCATAGATTTATCACCCTCTGACTAAAGTAATTTCTCCGCATCTCAGTTCTAAAAGGACGTCCTTCAATCCTGAAGTTGTGCCCTCTTGTCCTAGAATCCCTTTGCCATATCTATCTGATCATATTAACAATGTTACTATAATCAATAATCTGATTGAAATCCAACACCCCTTATCCTGTCTTACATTATTTGTGCCACTCAGAAAGATAAAGCTCTTCATCACTTTAATCTTTCTCCCAATGAAAGCACATACTGGTTACTTTATAAACCAAAATCTGAAAGTATCATGTCCATTTTGCCGATATTTTCACTAAAATATCAATGCTGCAGCACGTGGGAATCCAATTGAACAACCAGGAATAAATTTAATTGGGATGATAATCATTCCCTCAGCCCAGGCTTTCCTTAAAGCCTCAGCTGTGGAACCTGAGGAAAAATCTGTTCACATCAAGGTGATGAAAACTTTGGGATGGCCCACAACAGATGCTCAGTTGGTTCCTTACAGGGCGTCTAAACACAATAACGATTGGAAGCTGCACTTGGAAATCCAGTTGTGATTATACTCGGAGATTGTTTGCAATGACGTTGCTGGTGGCACTCATAATATTAAGGTGGTGGGCAGGTATCTTCTATAATCAATTAAACCTGATTTGAGAGCATTGAAACATGCCTGGCGTCTCACTCTTGTATCACACCACATGTACCACAACGAGGAAAACCAGTCAAAGGACGGGAAGCACAGGCTGGGACTTCTCCTGGAGTGTTTCCATCCCACAGGCACAACTCAGACAAAACCTTCACCTATTCCATTACCACCCCTCCCCACTCCCCACCACCCACCACCCATGTGCTTATAAACAAGTGGAGCATCAAATGAATTTCCAACACTGAACCAGAAGTAAGACGGCGGTGATCACATTAATGAGGTTGTACTGCAGGTTCAGAATCAGAATCAGGTTAACATCACCGGCATATGTCATAACTTTACGTCAGCAGTACAATGCCATACATGGTCAATAAATATAGAGAATTAACCTGAGTGGCATTTGGTATCTATATGTCTGTTAAATAGTGAAGGTAAAACAAGTAGTACAAAATACTGTAACAGAAATAACAAAGTAGTGAGGTAGTGTTCATGGGTTCAATGTCCATTGAGGAATCGGGTGGCAGAGGGGAAGAAGCTGTTCCTGAATCGCTGAGTGTGTGCCTTCAGGCTTCTGTATCTCCTCCCCGACAGTAACAGCGTGAAGAGGGCATGTCCTGGGTGGTGGGGATTCTCAATGATGGACGCTGCCTTCTCTCAAACTAGCGGGCATAGAATTAAGACAAGAGGGAAAGTGTTAAAGGGGACCTTAGACATCCCTCAGCAAATGGGGTCAATTGGAAGTGGTCAGGCTGTTTAATGCAATGAGTCTAGCGTCTGCCCCATTGGAGTAGGTCAAACATTGACATCTTTCCAAATTCCAGGCAGAGTGCCCTGTTCTGAGGTCCCATTCCCAAATTCCCATTAAGCAATTATCAGGTATTGCATTGCAAGGTTAACAAATTTCACGACATAGGCCGGTGATACTAAACCTGATTCTGGTTGTGAAGCATCTGATGCCTGTCACCTGGTACTTTCATGGAAGAGAACAGAAGTAGGTGACTTCGAGAGCATGTGCAAGGATTCACTCCTGTTTTAGCTTCTGACTGCTGTGGAATTGATGGAGTTACAAATACAGGGAGGGAAAGGGAAAGAGAGAGAGAGGGAGGGAGAGAGATGAAGTGAGAGAGAGAAAGAGAGAGACAGAGAGAAAGAGGGAAGGAGTGAGGGAGAGAGGGAGAGAGATGAAGAGAAAAAGAAAGAAGGGAAGGAAAGGGTGAGGGAGAGAGATACAGATAGAGAGATGAGAGAAAAGAGAAAAATAGACAGCAGGTATTCAAGGCTCATTTCTTCAGCGGTTTGATCAGAGAATGACTGCGTAGGCGCGTGGACATCAGCCAGTGAAACGGTGAGAAGAGTTTAAAAGGATACAGCTTTACAGAGCGTGTGACAGAGTAGAGGGAGACAGAGTAGGAAGGCTTTGGCTCAACAGGGCTTCAGCAATAATGGGTCAAGGCAATGTAGGTTGCCTGTGTAGAATACAGACAGGAAGAATGTGTGTGAACCCGGTGTTCTGTGTTTGGTGTCAGAAGTGGGCAGTCCGGGAGACTCCCAGCCTCCCAGACGGCCACATCTGTGCCAGGTGCATCGAGCTGCAGCTCCTTAGGGACCGTGTTAGGGAACTGGAGATGCAGCTCGATGACCTCCATCTGGTCAGGGAGAGTGAGGAGGTGATAGAGAGGAGCTATAGGCAGTTAGTCACACCGGGGCCTTGGGAGACAGACAAGTAGGTAACAGTCAGGAGAGCAAAGGGCGGGAGTCAGAGGCTAGAGAGAACCCCAGTGGCTGTACCCCTTGACAATAACTACTCCTGTTTGAGTACTGTTGGGGTTAAACTAGTTTAAACTAGTATTGCTGGGGGCATGGGAACCAAACTGAAGAGATGAAGGAAGAGGTGGTTGGCTCACAAATAGAGAAAGCTTGGAGACAGTGTGAGAGGGATGACAGACAGGTGATAGAGAATGGACACAATCAGATGGACAGTTTGAGATGTGTCCATTTTAATGCGAGGGGTATTATGAACAAAGCGGATGAACTAGAGTGTGGATCAGTACTTGGAACTATGATGTTGTGGCTATTTCAGAGACTTGGATGGTGCAGGGGCAGGAATGGATACCTCAAGTGCCAGGCTTTAGATGTTTCTGAAAGGACAGGGAGGGAGGCAAAAGAGGTGTGGTATTGTTGATCAGAGATAGTGTCCTGGCTGCAGAAAAGGAGGAAGACATGGAGGGATTGTCTACAAGTCTCTGTGGTGGAAGTCAGGAACAGGAAGAGGTCAATAACTCTACTGGGTATTTTTTATAGACCACCCAATAGTAAAAGGGAAATCGCAGAGCAGATATGGAGACAGATTCTGGAAAGGTGTAATAACAGGGTTGTCAAGGCCGGAGATTTTAATTTCCCAAATATCAATTGGCATGTCCCTAGAGCGAGGGGTTTAGATAGGGTGGAGTTTGTTTGGTATATTCAGGAAGGTTTCTTGACACAATATGTAGATAAGCCTACAAGAGGCTAGGCTGTACTTAATCTGTATTGGGAAATGAACCTGGTCAGGTGTCAGATCTCTCAGTGGGAGAGCATTTTGGAGATAGTGATCACAATTCTATCTCCTTTACCATAGCATTGGAGAGGGATAGGACAGACAAGTTAGGAAAGTTTTTAATTGGAGTAAGGGGAAATATGAGGCCATCAGGTAGGAACTTGGAAGCGTTAATTGGGAACTGATGTTCTCAGGGAAATGTAGGGAAGAAATGTGGCAAATGTTCAGGGGATATTTGCGTGGAGTTGTGCATAAGTACGTTCCAATGAGCCAGGGGCAGGATGGTAGGGTACAAGAACTGTGGTGTACAAAGGCTGTTGTAAATCTAGTCAAGAAGAAAAGAAGAGCTCACGAAAGGTTCAAAAAACTAGGTAATGATAGAGATGTAGAAGATTGTAAGTCTAACAGGAAGCAGCTTAATAATGAAATTAGGAGAGCCAGAAGGTGCCATGAGAAAGCCATAGCGGAGAGGATTAAGGAAAACCCCAGTGGAAAAGTGTGTATGGAACTGGAGGAGATAGCAGAGGTACTTAATGAGTACTTTGCTTCAGTATTCACTGCGGAAAAGGATCCTGGTGATTGTAGGGAAGACTTACAGTGGACTGAAAAGCTTGAACATGGAGATATTAAGAAAGAAGATGTACTGGAGCTTTTGGAAAGCATCAAGTTGGATAAGTCACTGGGACCAGACAAGATGTGCCCCAGGATACTCTGGGAGGTGAGGGAGGAGATTGCTGAGCCTCTGGCAATGATATTTGCATCATCACTGGGGATGGGAGAGGATCTGGAGGATTGGAGGGCTGCAGATGTTATTCCATTATTCAAGAAAGGGAGTAGAGATAGCCCAAGAAATTATAGAACAGTGAGTCTCACTTCAGTGGTTGGTAAGTCGATGGAGAAGACCCTGAGAGGCAGGATTTATGAACATGTGGAGGGGCATAATATGATTAGGAATAGTCAGCATGGTTTTGTCAAAGGCAGGTCATGTCTTACGAGCCTAATTGAATTTTTTGAGGATGTAATTAAACACCTTGATGAAGGTAGAGCAGTAGATGCAGTGTATATGGATTTCAGCAAGGCATTTGACAAGGTATCCCGGGCAAGGCTAATTGAGAAACTTAGGATGCATGGGGTCCAAGGGGACATTGCTTTGTGGATCCAGAAACAGCTTGCCCATGGAAGGCAAAGAGTGGTTGTAGACGGATCTTATTCTGCATGAAGGTCGGTGACCAGTGGTGTGCCTCAGGGATCTGTTTTGGGACCTCTACTCTTCGTGATTTTTATAAGTGACCTGGATGAAGGATTGGAGGGATGGGTCAGTAAATTTGCTGATGACACAAAGGTTAGCATTGTTGTGGATAGTGTGTGTGTGTGTGTGTGTGTGTGTGTGTGTGTGTGTGTGTGTGTGTGTGTGTGTGTGTGTGTGTTTGTGTGTGTGTATGTTTGTGTGTTTGTGTTTGTGTGTTTGTAGGATAATGTCTCTGTGTTTATGACTGTCTGCATTTGTGTGTTTGTGTGCATGTGTGAGAGTATGTTCTTTATGAGTGTGTGTGACTGATCAAAATAGGATTACGGCTGGTCTCACTGACTGAAACATAGACACTGAATACAGAACGAGACGGGGTGATGGGCTGGAATTGTCACGACACGAACTCTCGATAATTGGTATCACAATATGGCGAGGATGTGGTGATATCTCTGAAAATGAGACGAGTCACTGTGGGACTTGCCCTGCGAGTTGCATGAGAGGTTTCAGAACCAGAGATTGGAAAATGACAAAACATGAAGACCATTGAGTTTTGTTTGATTTGGGGTGCCTGGATGTGTCGGTAGGATTAATAACCTCCAGCATTCCTACAGATTTCAGACGTTAAGATATGTGTCTGAGCCACAGCCATTTTGCATTCTTCTTTTTCTTTGACGACCTTGTTTCAATTCACTGAAAAGTTAAGCTTTTAACAGTCTTCCATCATGTAGAATGATTCCTGGTGTAAAGCACCTGCTTGACTTTTGACCTTCTCCCTACATCAAAAGAACACAATTTTTTTTATTAGTCAGTTATCTATACTAATCAATTCAGAGGAATTGATCTGAATTCCATTCCAGTCACGCACAGCTCCATATAAACAGTTCCCCATACATACTGGATATAAATAAAATGCAAATCCCTCATTCTGCTGAAGAAGATCTAGAATCTCATTCCATGCAAATGCACACACCTGCTCAGCTTTATCTCACCGAACATAAATGATTAGTTCTGACCAATAAGAATCGGAATTTGTACTGAAACAACCAAAGTTGAAGCACTGGGTTTTTTGGCTGACTTGTGAGAAAATGTTGATTTACAATCGGATGAAATGAGGGTGAAGGTGGGAGTTGCCAGGGTGTTGGGTTGGTGTTTGAGGTATTGGATTGAACAGGTCATAAGCTATATTTCCTGCTTCATCCCAACTCCTGAGCACAATGTGAACCTCGACCAAATGGGGTCAAACTTATAAGACGAAAATTGTCACAGAATGGCAGCTGTAGTGATGATGGAGGCTCATTTTCTGTGCCCTAAAGGTTAAGGAACTTTCAGGTGTGAACGGGAAGAGTCATGGAGGGATGGAGAGGGAGGTGGTGCTCTTCCTGGGGTTTGGTGACTGTGGTGGTGACCCCATCAATAAAAGAACCCCTCCCACCCTCCTTCCTCCAGCTCCACTTTCCAGAGAGTGTTTGGGGACAGGTCCAACAAATATCACCCACTGAAACCTAAATTGCCCCCATCTCAGCACGTGCCCGAAACTGACTGATCAAAACTTGACCCTTGCAACTTTATTGTCAAATTGAGGGAGGGTATCACAAAGGGGCAGTTTGACAGCCCTGTTGGGGCATAAAGAGACCCACAGGGCACCAGTCTTCACATCAGTTTAACAGAGCATTAAGCATCCAAATGTGTGACCCCACACACTCCACACCCTAGGACATGGGGAGGCAGAACCAAAACCATGTCAGGAGTGAATGTGATGATATCGGGTATACCCATTTTATTGTCCTAAACAAGCCAAGATCTTAAGTCTTGTATGTAGCTATTAAATTTCAAAGTTCAAAGTATATATATGCACTATACACAAGCCTGAGATTCATTTTCTTGCGGGCACACTCAGAAAATCCAACAACCACAATAGAATGAATGAGGGACTTCATCAAGTCCTTCGCTCACATCCACTGTGATGAAGTGTGTTGAGAAGTTGACCATGACATCTGACATATATACTGTACGACGTACGTCCGTGATAATAAATCTGATTCTGATTCAAGAACTACAAAGGAGCACTGGAAACAACCCAATCATAATGGAGTTGCACCAAAGAAGAGCAATTCATTGCTGACTGTGAGAACCCCGAGAGAGAGTTGTTTCATCTGTCGTCACTGAAGACGGCTGTGGTAAGGAAACTGGATTTGCCTCAATGAGCATGGTTTACTCCCAGGTAGACAAGATGGCCGGAGTGGAAACCAAGTAACAACATCTGTGTCACTGCTAACCTAGTGCAGTCCCATCAGGAACCATAGAGAGTGTAGCCACATGATTCAACCTATTCTCAGTCCCACACGCAGTGTTGGGGCACCAGACCTTCCACTAACGATGAATGTTCACTTCGTCCCTCTGATTCTCCACTGCTGATGACGAATGGGGAATACAGCCTGAAGGATCAGGGCAGACCAGGCCAGGAGAAGACCAGGGAAGTGAAGACATTATGTTGACCAAGGTGGCACAAGGAACAACAGGAGAAATATTCTGATGTGAGACACAACTCTGCTGACACTTGAAGCAGTCCATCTACGTGATCGGAATGAACTTGCCCATCCTGGATGGGAGAGCTGACTGATGCTCTGGAGCCTATTCAATGTTTCTGATCTGGATCACTGTAGACTGACACTCTGAGTCCTGATGGACTGGATGTTCCACCATGGAATTTGGTAAATTAATGACTGTGGTTGTGTCACCCCCCTCTCCATTCTTCCCTGTCACTTCCCCTCAATACTCACAGAATTACTTCATCTGCAATACACAGAAGGAAATGTGGTTCTTCACTCCCTGTAGTTTCCATTCTATGATGCAGCTTTGGGCTTCCAAACCTCAGAACGTTCCCTTTCCCTACCCCAACCTACCACTGTATGTTTGACCCTGTTTGGGTGAGGTTCAAAGTTTCTACTCGGGAGCAGGGACAGACAGCTGAACTTGAAATCTGCCAAGCAACGGTGTCTGGCAACTCATTCACAGCCCGCACATTTGCCTTTTTATTCCATTATAATCCTTTGTTCTCATGGTGCAGATTATTGCTATCTGACAAACTCAGCAATTCAAATTACATTTTTAGTCAGTGTTCCAGCTCTTAGCAGTTTTATTGCTTATTTGCATGTGATGTGTAAGAAGTGATCACTAGATCTGTGCATTCGCATTGTACGAGACAAAGACTGCTCCTTACTGTAACTAAGTTAAAATAAGTAGTAGTTTTCCCAGCAAGCTCTTGCTCCAGAAGAGCAGTCTGAACAGGAAGAATAGAAGGTACAGAAATAACATTGCTGAATGTTTATGCTCCTCCAGGTTGTGAATGGTCATTTTATAGGCACATTTTTGACCTAATGGTCAGTTCTCAAGGGGTAGTAATTTGTGGAGGGGATTTTAATATTAGATTAAATCCTGTATTAGATTCTTCAAGAATAGTTACTCAGAATAAACCTCTGACTCGGAAAATGAATTTATTGATGGAGGAGTTGGGAATTATAGATGCGTGGAGGGAATTACACCCCACTAGTAAAGATTAGACACATTACTCTTTCCCTCATTCAGCCTATTCAAGGATAGACTATTTCTTTATCTTTAATACAGATAGACTCAGGATAAAAAACTGTAATATTGCAACAGTTGATCTGTCGGATCATAGCCCAGTCTCTATGTCTCTAATCCTGGAAAGGAAAATGAAGAAAACACTATGGCGGCTAAACTCACATATACTCAATAACCCAAAAATAATAGAGAGATTAAGGGGAGAAATCAAAGAATATCTAGACCTTAATGACACGAGAGAAACATCACCAGTGATCTTATGGGATACATTGAAAGCTGTACTGAGAGGGAAAATTATTTCCATTACCACTCACATGAAAAAAATCAATGCACAAAAATTAGCAGACCTTCAAGGAAAATTAAAACAACTTCAAGTTGTAGATAGCAACAAAATTAATTCAAATCTAAAACAGGAAATTAGGAAATTGCAAAGTGAAATTGACGATATTTATACATTGGAAGCTCAAAGAAATTTTCTCTACCTGAGACAAAAGAATTATGAAGTAGGAGGTAAATCAGCTAGATTATTAGCATATAAATTACAAAAACAACAAGCAGACAATACAATTCATAAAATAAAGAATCCAAAGACAAAGCTTGCGGAGAGTACAATAGGGAAAATTCAAGAGAGTTTTGAAACATATTATCGAGAGCTGTACTCCCAACCCCGGGCCCCCAATGAGCCCTATATAGACAGTTTATTGAATTCTTTAGATCTACCTAAACTTACAGATTTACAAAATGAAAGTTTATTAGAACCAGTAACTGCCAAAGAACTGAACGTGGCCATCTCTAGGTTAAAGGCTGGAAAGTCCCCAGGTTCTGATGGGTTTACCTCAGAGTGGTACAAGTCCCTGAAGTCACAGTTAGCCCCATTACTACTTAACACCTTTAATTGGATCTTGCAGAGAGGAGAAACTCCACCTTCCTGGAGAGAAGCGATTATTTCAGTTATTCCTAAAGAGGGTAAAGATAAACTAGAATGTGGCAATTATCGGCCAATTAGTGTTCTTAATTTAGATTACAAACTATTTACATCTATATTAGCGCGCAGATTGGAAAAGCTTTTACCTGGCCTAATCCATTTAGACCAGACTGGATTTATTCAACAAAGACAAACACAGGACAACATAAGGAGAACTCTGCACATATTAGAACAGGTTAATAAGAACGAGACAGAGACAATGGTAGTAGGATTAGATGCTGAGAAAGCTTTTGATTCGGTTAGTTGGGCATTCCTATACAGAGTGTTAGGAAGATTCGGCTTTCAAGAAAAGTTTATTAAAGTAATTCAGACCCTATATGACAGCCCTACAGCCCGAATTAAGATAAATGGGGACCTCTCTGACTCTTTCATCTTAGAGAGAGGCACTAGACAGGGATGCCCAATTTCTCCTCTCCTTTTTGCGCTATATATTGAACCGCTTGCCCAACAAAGAAGACAGAGCGAAATCGTAAAAGGTATCAAGGTGGCAGGGATTGAACAGAAAGTGGCGTTATTCGCAGATGATGTTTTGGTCTATCTGAGTGAACCAGAAAAATCATTTATAGGATCGTTTACACTGTTGGATGACTTTGGGAAAATATCAGGTTATAAAATAAATGTAAAGAAAACGCAGGTTATGTCCCTAAGTTATACACCATCCAAAAAATTGCAGGATACATATGATCTTAAGTGGGAAGCTAAATCATTAAAATATTCAGGAATAACCCTGCCGAAGGATCTTTCAACGCTGTCACAGGTAAGTTATGGGCCATTAATCTCAGGGATAAAAGCAGATATGCATAGATGGAATCTTATCCCCTTTTTAAGTTTAAATTCAAGGATAAATACTATAAAAATGAACATTCTTCCTCGGTTACTGTATCTTTTCCGTACTTTACCTGTGGAGGTGGATGATAATCAAATCAGGGAATGGGACAAATGGATTCCCAGCTTCATTTGGCAAGGAAAGAAACCTAGAATTCGATATAACACCTTACAGTTAGGGAAGGAAGGAGGAGGTATGGTTCTTCCTTGCCTGAGAAATTATTTTTATGCCTACAGATAACCCCTCTATTATATTGGTGTAATAGGGAATATAAGGCTAGATGGAAGGAAATAGAATTTGGATTAGTTGACAGTTTTCCTCTACAGGCCTCAATAGCTGACAAAGGATTGATGGCCCAATTGGAAAAATTTTAAAACAGTTGGATAAATCTTACATTAAAGGTATGGCAGAAGGTGATTAATTCGTGTGGAATTAATAACATGTTAAAACTCTTCAGATGGTGTGCATATGATACCGAATTCCTTCCCAACAGAGGAGATAAAAGATTTGAATTATGGAAAAAGAAAGGTCTTACAACCTACCTCTCATTTATAGATAAAAGAGTATTACGAAGTTTCCAAATCCTGCAGGACAAACATGGCCGAGAACACAATGACTTCTTTAGGTACCTTCAAGTACGAAACTATGTTAACCAGAGTTGTAGATATACAGACCTATCAACAGTAGAATTAGAATTTTTCAAGATCCTGAATTCGGCTTGCAGTTCAATACCTAGTAAATCAGTTTCTCGAGTATATAATGCACTCTCCCATGCTAAAAATGTAAACACATTGTATATTAAAGAGAAGTGGGAGAAAGAAGCGGGGTTGGTACTTTCAGAGGAGGCTTGGGGGAAAATCTGCAGCTTTCAATGGTCCTCGACTAATTCTTTGACTTGGAGAGAACATTGCTGGAAAAATGTTATAAGATACTTCAAGACCCCATATCAGGAAAAATATAGAGATACAAATGTGATGTGTTGGAGAAGGTGCGGCTCCAAGGAGGCAAATCATTTTCATATTTTCTGGGATTGCCCTAAATTAAGTATATATTGGGAAAGTATTCATAGAACATTACTTAAGGTACTTAGGTCCCAGATACCTCTGAACTTTGAGACGCTCTATTTGGGGCATGTATTGTTTCTTGAACAGAAGGAAGATATAAAGTTGCTGCAGGCCCTCTTAGAGGCAAGTAAGAAATCAATCACTAGAAAGTGGCTAAATCCAATACCACCTACATTAGAAGATCGGCACGAAATTATCTTGGAAATATTTTAAATGGAAAAGTTGACTTACTCCCTGAGAATTCAAAAAGAAAAATTTTATCAAATCTGGAATAAATGGATTGAATATATAACCCCAATGCAAGCAGACTTTAGATGACTCTCCTAATGATTTATACTGCTCTTCTCATCAACACAGTAATATTGCTAACATAAGCACCCCTAGTCTAAATGTTTACTGTTTTTGTTTTCTTTTGGAAAATAGAGAATTAATACAAGTAAAGGAAAAGATTTCGGAAAGGGATAAAAAATGATAAAATTAAGTAAATAAGTACATAGGGATTGGATAATTATGTCTGGGGGCAGGAGCAAGCATGAACAAGTTAGGATATAAACACCTACAATGGTTGTTACATAGGCTTACATACAACATTTTGGACCAGAAGAGATTTATGGAAACTATTATTACTATGTTTCTTAACAACTAATACCATTACTTGGCCTAATAGATTAGAATTACCACTGTACATAATTATCTATTTAAGTGTCTAATTTCCTTTTATATCATCTCAATGTGTACTTAAGAATGTATAAATAATTATAGTTTTATACATATAAAAAAATGGAAAAGGTTATAAGTGTGGAAAAAGTACATGATACCTATGAATTCCTTATCCAAATAAAAATAGAACCCCCTATCAAAAAAAAAGAAATCTGTCAACCAACGGTGTCTGGCAACTCATTCACAGCCCCCTCATTTCTCTTTTTATTCCATTATAATCCTTTGTTCTCAGGCTGCAGGTTATTGCTATCTGACAAACTCAGCAATTCAAATTACATTTTTAGTTAGTGTTCCAGCTCTTAGCAGTGTTATTGCTAATTTGCATGTGATGTGTAAGAAGTGATCACTAGATCTGTGCATTCGCATTGTACGAGACAAAGACTGCTCCTTACTGTAACTAAGTTAAAATAAGTAGTAGTTTTCCCAGCAAGCTCTTGCTCCAGAAGAGCAGTTTGAACAGGAGTATTGACCATTTATGTTTGTTTCAGCTTGTCAGAAAGAGAAAATGAGCCCATTCTTATTGAGGAAAACAGCATTTATGATTCCTCCTAATTGTCCCAAAGTATTTGGCAAAATTACCAAAACAGTATTGTCTATTTTTAAAGCCTTGAGCCAATATTCCAAATCCGTGTGAGTTTTAATGTATCTTCCTGAATTGTACATGACCCAGTTCATGTTTTGTTTTTACCAACTATAATTCAGATAACTAACAAGGGATTGGAATAACATAGTTAAAGGAGAGGTAAAACACCTCCAAACCTTAGCTCATCACGAGCAAAGCAATTTTGCGTAAGATTTAAAAAACCACAATTTTCCTTAGGTCACGGTCTATTTCATCAAACATGGAGTGAATTCAAAATCCCTATCTTGCTCTTCATCTCTGTTATTATCTGGTCTCTATCCGACCTTCATTCTCACTCTCTCTGAATCACAGAATCTCAAAAGCTGCCAAGCTTCAAGGAACATTTTTGAAACTCAGCCTCATCTGCTCTCTTTTCTCTCCACACTCACTCTCTCTTTCACTCTCTCTTTACTCTCACCAAATCACAGGATCTCAGAATTTGGCAAATCTCTTTTGAAACTCATGGATCACTCACCCACTTTCTCTCAATTCAGAACATGAAAAAGGTGGTCAAGATGGTGCCAGCGTACAACGTTCCCATAGTCGACATCTTCCAGATGGCAAACAAAATCCTTTTTTACTTCTTTTACGTCTGTTTTCACCTTAAAAATGTTTCTTGATGGATAGAGCCTGCAATTTACAGTTTGGAATATCCGAGAAGATTTCAGGAAGTGAGCTGGTGCTCTGACGGCCTCGATGTGAAGAAACCGAGACCGGTGTGAGCTGATGTTTGACTCCATTTCACCATTTAAAGTGTGAATTAATCGCTGTTTAACCCGTAGAGGAAGACTGAGACATTGAGGCAAATGCAGAAGGCGAGCGAGAGTTTGGGCGATGACCGCCTGCCGTTTGGTCGCTGCCGGAGGAGGGTTCTGTGAGCGGCCTATCTGTGTGGCTTGCTGTGACAGGCGGGTAGGCCTCTGCACTCGTGTGGTGTCCCTCTCTTTCGATGAACGTTGGTGATATCGGAGGATGGCATTGTGGTTCTGTGTTTATGGATTGGACTATTGTGTTTATCGACTGTAGACTTCCTCAGAATGATGGTTTTTATATTCTGTGTTGTTTTATTGCCCGTCCCTTTTCCTACGGAGGAGATGTCAGGGGTAGGTTTTTTTACACAGGGAGTGGTGAGTGCATAGAATGGGCTGCTGGCGACGGTGGTGGAGGCGGATACGATAGGGTCTGTTAAGAGACTCCTGGATAGATACATGGAGCTTAGAAAAATAGAGGCCTACAGGTAACTCTAGGTAATTTCTAAGTTAAGGACATGTTCGGCTCAGCTTTATGGGCCGAGGGCCTGTATTGTGTTGTAGGGTTTCTATGTTTCTATGTTTTTATGTTCTCTATAGCTGCATCAATATGTAGTGACCTGGTTAAGTCCTCAGAGATATTGACACCCAGGAACTCGAAATTGCTCATTCTCTCCACTCCTGATAGATACAGAAATAAAATGAATGGCAGTAATTATATATATGTTTATTAAATAGTTAAATTAAATACGTAGTAGAAAAAAAGGAATTAAAAAAGTAATGGGGTAGTGTTCATAAGTTTAATGTCCATTTAGAAATCAGATGGCAGAGAGAAAGAAGCTGCTCTTGAAGTGTGTGCCTTCAGGCTTCTGTACCTCCTTCCTGACGGTGACAATGAGAAGAGGGCATGTACTGGGTGGTGAGGATCCTTAATACTGGACAACTCCTTCCTGAGGCAGCTTATGGGACATAAAGGGTAAGCAACCCAAGGAAGACCATATACCTGAGAATTATGAGAGGCACAGATAAAATAAAAAATCACAGCCGTTTTCCAAGGCAGGAGGGTCTAAAACTAGAGGTCTAGGTTTAACGTAGGAGTAGAAAAAGATTTAAAAGGAACAACTTGTTCACACGGAGGCTGCTGGGTATGTAGAAGGTGCAAAGGAGATGGGAACAATTACAATGTTTCAAAGATAGTTGGAAAGCTTTAGAGGAATCTGGGCCAAGTGCAGACAGATGGGATAGCATAGAAAGACAGTGGGTCAGCATGGATGAGTTGGGCCGAAGAGCCTGGCTCAGAGCTGCAAAACCTTTACGACTCTATGAACGTGAAAGATGGCTGAATTACGCTCCTTATTTGAAGATGGTTATTGTCTGACACGTGTGTGTTGTCAATGTTACTCACCAGCTAGTGGTCAGGGCCCAGATATTGCTGGATCATAAGCAGAGAGCAAATTATGAACTGAGCATTATTGATGAGTAAGTGCCATCTGGTAGCACTGACACCATCAAAAATCATTTGAAATAGTAGATTGAGTAAATATTTGGCTCTGAAAGCCTGCTGCACTATTTGTCAAGATATAGGTTTATCTTCTTGCTCAACAATTTTTCCTGACTTATTTCAATATTCCCAGATTCCTCCAATTTATCAATTTCAATCAGCTTCAGTTTTGAGTGAATTCATGGCATCCACAGCCCTCTGGCACAGGATCTTCCCCCAGTTTGAACCCTCAATGGCTTGCCCTTAATCTGCGCCAGTGACCCCTGGTTCTATTTCCCATCAGTACAGGAAACACCCTCTTCATATCTGTCCTGTGATCCCTGCTGTGGTTTCGAAATTCAACCCACAGAAAATGGATTCAGATGAATAAAAGAGGAATATTTTTGCATCACTTCACCTCAGCATTTTACAGAATGCAATAGAAACGTTGTGACCAGTTTGATTGCAGCAAGATCCCAATGGAACCATGAGCAAATAAAATATCTAAGCTGATATTTGCAGGACATTTCTTGTCACATTAAAAGAGGGTTCTCCCAAGCTCTTTTGTTACATACAATCTCCTCACCAGACAGATGAAAAATATAAACAACAGGAATTCTGCAGATGCTGGAAATTCAAGCAACACACATAAAAGTTGCTGGTGAACACAGCAGGCCAGGCAGCATCTCTAGGAAGAGGTGCAGTCGACGTTTCAGGCCGAGACCCTTCGTCAGGACTAACTGAAGGAAGAGTGAGTAAGGGATTTGAAAGTGTTATTCTGATGTCAATGCATGTCTGACATCAGTTTAAAAGGATCTATTGACTCCAGAAATGATGAGATCATCACAATGAAATTAAAAACCCAAATTACAATTAGTATTTTAAACTGTTTACAGAACATTTATATAAAAATTAGAATGTTGCACATACTATATAGATGTAAGCTGAATTATCAAAATATATTAAAATATAAAATTATCTTTCATTCTTTCATAATCCAAGGCAAATACTGTATCATTAATATAATGGAATATTTTGAATATGCTTCCTTTCAGGTAATTATCACTGCGCGAAGTTTATCTGTGAATGTGATCGAAATGCGGCCATCTGCTTCTCGAAAGCAAAATACAACCCTGAGAATAAAGGCATCAGTCAATCTCGCTGCAAATAGGAGGTCGATCTGACCATGTGGTTATGATTTTTCTTGACTTTATCTAACAAATACTTTCCTTCCAAATTGTGCCATCTGTTTTATTTCCAGGAACTCAAACATCTTTGAACTCCATATTAACTATGATACTATAATCAATAATCTGATTGAAATCCAACACTCCCTATCCTGTCTTACATTATTTGTGCCACTCAGAAAGATAAAGCTC
The DNA here is from genome assembly GCF_030028105.1 of Mobula birostris. NCBI lineage: Eukaryota > Metazoa > Chordata > Chondrichthyes > Myliobatiformes > Myliobatidae > Mobula > Mobula birostris. The sequence goes on from NW_027278300.1 coordinate 105,505, forward strand.
TTCATCACTTTAATCTTTCTCCCAATGAAAGCACATACTGGTTACTTTATAAACCAAAATCTGAAAGTATCATGTCCATTTTGCTGATATTTTCACTAAAACAAATCTCATTGAACAACCAGGAATAAATTTAATTGGGATGATAATCATTCCCTCAACCCAGACTTTCCTTAAAGCCTCAGCTGTGGAACCTGAGGAAAAATCTGTTCACATCAAGGTGATGAAAACTTTGGGATGGCCCACAACAGATGCTCAGTTGGTTCCTTACAGGGCGTCTAAACACAATAACGATTGGAAGCTGCACTTGGAAATCCAGTTGTGATTATACTCGGAGATTGTTTGCTATGACGTTGCTGGTGGCACTCATAATATTAAGGTGGTGGGCAGGTATCTTCTATAATCAATTAAACCTGATTTGAGAGCATTGAAACATGCCTGGCGTCTCACTCTTGTATCACACCACATGTACCACAACGAGGAAAACCAGTCAAAGGACGGGAAGCACAGGCTGGGACTTCTCCTGGAGTGTTTCCATCCCACAGGCACAACTCAGACAAAACCTTCACCTATTCCATTACCACCCCTCCCCACTCCCCACCACCCACCACCCATGTGCTTATAAACAAGTGGAGCATCAAATGAATTTCCAACACTGAACCAGAAGTAAGACGGCGGTGATCACATTAATGAGGTTGTACTGCAGGTTCAGAATCAGAATCAGGTTAACATCACCGGCATATGTCATAACTTTACGTCAGCAGTACAATGCCATACATGGTCAATAAATATAGAGAATTAACCTGAGTGGCATTTGGTATCTATATGTCTGTTAAATAGTGAAGGTAAAACAAGTAGTACAAAATACTGTAACAGAAATAACAAAGTAGTGAGGTAGTGTTCATGGGTTCAATGTCCATTGAGGAATCGGGTGGCAGAGGGGAAGAAGCTGTTCCTGAATCGCTGAGTGTGTGCCTTCAGGCTTCTGTATCTCCTTCCCGACAGTAACAGCGTGAAGAGGGCATGTCCGTGGTGGTGGGGATTCTCAATGATGGATGCTGCCTTCTCTCAAACTAGCGGGCATAGAATTAAGACAAGAGGGAAAGTGTTAAAGGGGACCTTAGATGTCCCTCAGCAAATGGGGTCAATTGGAAGTGGTCAGGCTGTTTAATGCAATGAGTCTAGCGTCTGCCCCATTGGAGTAGGTTAATCATCGACATCTTTCCAAATTCCAGGCAGAGTGCCCTGTTCTGAGGTCCCATTCCCAAATTCCCATTAAGCAATTATCAGGTATTGCATTGCAAGGTTAACAAATTTCACGACATAGGCCGGTGATATTAAACCTGATTCTGGTTGTGAAGCATCTGATGCCTGTCACCTGGTACTTTCATGGAAGAGAACAGAAGTAGGTGACTTCGAGAGCATGTGCAAGGATTCACTCCTGTTTTAGCTTCTGACTGCTGTGGAATTGATGGAGTTACAAATACAGGGAGGGAAAGGGAAAGAGAGAGAGAGGGAGGGAGAGAGATGAAGTGAGAGAGAGAAAGAGAGAGACAGAGAGAAAGAGGGAAGGAGTGAGGGAGAGGGGGAGAGAGATGAAGAGAAAAAGAAAGAAGGGAAGGAAAGGGTGAGGGAGAGAGATACAGATAGATGAGAGAAAAGAGGGAAATAGACAGCAGGTATTCAAGGGTTATTTCTTCAGCGGTTTGATCAGAGAATGACTGCGTAGGTGCATGGACATCAGCCAGTGAGAGTGAGGAGGTGATAGAGAGGAGCTATAGGCAGTTAGTCACACCGGGGCCTTGGGAGACAGACAAGTAGGTAACAGTCAGGAGAGCAAAGGGCAGGAGTCAGAGGCTAGAGAGAACCCCAGTGGCTGTACCCCTTGACAATAACTACTCCTGTTTGAGTACTGTTGGGGTTAAACTAGTTTAAACTAGTATTGCTGGGGGCATGGGAACCAAACTGAAGAGATGAAGGAAGAGGTGGTTGGCTCACAAATAGAGAAAGCTTGGAGACAGTGTGAGAGGGATGACAGACAGGTGATAGAGAATGGACACAATCAGATGGACAGTTTGAGATGTGTTCATTTTAATGCGAGGGGTATTATGAACAAAGCGGATGAACTAGAGTGTGGATCAGTACTTGGAACTATGATGTTGTGGCTATTTCAGAGACTTGGATGGTGCAGGGGCAGGAATGGATACCTCAAGTGCCAGGCTTTAGATGTTTCTGAAAGGACAGGGAGGGAGGCAAAAGAGGTGTGGTATTGTTGATCAGAGATAGTGTCCTGGCTGCAGAAAAGGAGGAAGACATGGAGGGATTGTCTACAAGTCTCTGTGGTGGAAGTCAGGAACAGGAAGAGGTCAATAACTCTACTGGGTATTTTTTATAGACCACCCAATAGTAAAAGGGAAATCGCAGAGCAGATATGGAGACAGATTCTGGAAAGGTGTAATAACAGGGTTGTCAAGGCCGGAGATTTTAATTTCCCAAATATCAATTGGCATGTCCCTAGAGCGAGGGGTTTAGATAGGGTGGAGTTTGTTTGGTATATTCAGGAAGGTTTCTTGACACAATATGTAGATAAGCCTACAAGAGGCTAGGCTGTACTTAATCTGTATTGGGAAATGAACCTGGTCAGGTGTCAGATCTCTCAGTGGGAGAGCATTTTGGAGATAGTGATCACAATTCTATCTCCTTTACCATAGCATTGGAGAGGGATAGGACAGACAAGTTAGGAAAGTTTTTAATTGGAGTAAGGGGAAATATGAGGCCATCAGGTAGGAACTTGGAAGCGTTAATTGGGAACTGATGTTCTCAGGGAAATGTAGGGAAGAAATGTGGCAAATGTTCAGGGGATATTTGCGTGGAGTTGTGCATAAGTACGTTCCAATGAGCCAGGGGCAGGATGGTAGGGTACAAGAACTGTGGTGTACAAAGGCTGTTGTAAATCTAGTCAAGAAGAAAAGAAGAGCTCACGAAAGGTTCAAAAAACTAGGTAATGATAGAGATGTAGAAGATTGTAAGTCTAACAGGAAGCAGCTTAATAATGAAATTAGGAGAGCCAGAAGGTGCCATGAGAAAGCCATAGCGGAGAGGATTAAGGAAAACCCCAGTGGAAAAGTGTGTATGGAACTGGAGGAGATAGCAGAGGTACTTAATGAGTACTTTGCTTCAGTATTCACTGCGGAAAAGGATCCTGGTGATTGTAGGGAAGACTTACAGTGGACTGAAAAGCTTGAACATGGAGATATTAAGAAAGAAGATGTACTGGAGCTTTTGGAAAGCATCAAGTTGGATAAGTCACTGGGACCAGACAAGATGTGCCCCAGGATACTCTGGGAGGTGAGGGAGGAGATTGCTGAGCCTCTGGCAATGATATTTGCATCATCACTGGGGATGGGAGAGGATCTGGAGGATTGGAGGGCTGCAGATGTTATTCCATTATTCAAGAAAGGGAGTAGAGATAGCCCAAGAAATTATAGAACAGTGAGTCTCACTTCAGTGGTTGGTAAGTCGATGGAGAAGACCCTGAGAGGCAGGATTTATGAACATGTGGAGGGGCATAATATGATTAGGAATAGTCAGCATGGTTTTGTCAAAGGCAGGTCATGTCTTACGAGCCTAATTGAATTTTTTGAGGATGTAATTAAACACCTTGATGAAGGTAGAGCAGTAGATGCAGTGTATATGGATTTCAGCAAGGCATTTGACAAGGTATCCCGGGCAAGGCTAATTGAGAAACTTAGGATGCATGGGGTCCAAGGGGACATTGCTTTGTGGATCCAGAAACAGCTTGCCCATGGAAGGCAAAGAGTGGTTGTAGACGGATCTTATTCTGCATGAAGGTCGGTGACCAGTGGTGTGCCTCAGGGATCTGTTTTGGGACCTCTACTCTTCGTGATTTTTATAAATGACCTGGATGAAGGATTGGAGGGATGGGTCAGTAAATTTGCTGATGACACAAAGGTTAGCATTGTTGTGGATAGTGTGTGTGTGTGTGTGTGTGTGTGTGTGTGTGTGTGTGTGTGTGTGTGTGTGTGTGTGTTTGTGTGTGTGTATGTTTGTGTGTTTGTGTTTGTGTGTTTGTAGGATAATGTCTCTGTGTTTATGACTGTCTGCATTTGTGTGTTTGTGTGCATGTGTGAGAGTATGTTCTTTATGAGTGTGTGTGACTGATCAAAATAGGATTACGGCTGGTCTCACTGACTGAAACATAGACACTGAATACAGAACGAGACGGGGTGATGGGCTGGAATTGTCACGACACGAACTCTCGATAATTGGTATCACAATATGGCGAGGATGTGGTGATATCTCTGAAAATGAGACGAGTCACTGTGGGACTTGCCCTGCGAGTTGCATGAGAGGTTTCAGAACCAGAGATTGGAAAATGACAAAACATGAAGACCATTGAGTTTTGTTTGATTTGGGGTGCCTGGATGTGTCGGTAGGATTAATAACTTCCAGCATTCCTACAGATTTCAGACGTTAAGATATGTGTCTGAGCCACAGCCATTTTGCATTCTTCTTTTTCTTTGACGACCTTGTTTCAATTCACTGAAAAGTTAAGCTTTTAACAGTCTTCCATCATGTAGAATGATTCCTGGTGTAAAGCACCTGCTTGACTTTTGACCTTCTCCCTACATCAAAAGAACACAATTTTTTTTATTAGTCAGTTATCTATACTAATCAATTCAGAGGAATTGATCTGAATTCCATTCCAGTCACGCACAGCTCCATATAAACAGTTCCCCATACATACTGGATATAAATAAAATGCAAATCCCTCATTCTGCTGAAGAAGGTCTAGAATCTCATTCCATGCAAATGCACACACCTGCTCAGCTTTATCTCACCGAACATAAATGAATAGTTCTGACCAATAAGAATCGGAATTTGTACTGAAACAACCAAAGTTGAAGCACTGGGTTTTTTGGCTGACTTGTGAGAAAATGTTGATTTACAATCGGATGAAATGAGGGTGAAGGTGGGAGTTGCCAGGGTGTTGGGTTGGTGTTTGAGGTATTGGGTTGAACAGGTCATAAGCTATATTTCCTGCTTCATCCCAACTCCTGAGCACAATGTGAACCTCGACCAAATGGGGTCAAACTTATAAGACGAAAATTGTCACAGAATGGCAGCTGTAGTGATGATGGAGCCTCATTTTCTGTGCCCTAAAAGTTAAGGAACTTTCAGGTGTGAACGGGAAGAGTCATGGAGGGATGGAGAGGGAGGTGGTGCTCTTCCTGGGGTTTGGTGACTGTGGTGGTGACCCCATCAATAAAAGAACCCCTCCCACCCTCCTTCCTCCAGCTCCACTTTCCAGAGAGTGTTTGGGGACAGGTCCAACAAATATCACCCACTGAAACCTAAATTGCCCCCATCTCAGCACGTGCCCGAAACTGACTGATCAAAACTTGACCCTTGCAACTTTATTGTCAAATTGAGGGAGGGTATCACAAAGGGGCAGTTTGACAGCCCTGTTGGGGCATAAAGAGACCCACAGGGCACCAGTCTTCACATCAGTTTAACAGAGCATTAAGCATCCAAATGTGTGACCCCACACACTCCACACCCTAGGACATGGGGAGGCAGAACCAAAACCATGTCAGGAGTGAATGTGATGATATCGGGTATACCCATTTTATTGTCCTAAACAAGCCAAGATCTTAAGTCTTGTATGTAGCTATTAAATTTCAAAGTTCAAAGTATATATATGCACTATACACAAGCCTGAGATTCATTTTCTTGCGGGCACACTCAGAAAATCCAACAACCACAATAGAATGAATGAGGGACTTCATCAAGTCCTTCGCTCACATCCACTGTGATGAAGTGTGTTGAGAAGTTGAACATGACATCTGACATATATACTGTACGACGTACGTCCGTGATAATAAATCTGATTCTGATTCAAGAACTACAAAGGAGCACTGGAAACAACCCAATCATAATGGAGTTGCACCAAAGAAGAGCAATTCATTGCTGACTGTGAGAACCCCGAGAGAGAGTTGTTTCATCTGTCGTCACTGAAGACGGCTGTGGTAAGGAAACTGGATTTGCCTCAATGAGCATGGTTTACTCCCAGGTAGACAAGATGGCCGGAGTGGAAACCAAGTAACAACATCTGTGTCACTGCTAACCTAGTGCAGTCCCATCAGGAACCATAGAGAGTGTAGCCACATGATTCAACCTATTCTCAGTCCCACACGCAGTGTTGGGGCACCAGACCTTCCACTAACGATGAATGTTCACTTCGTCCCTCTGATTCTCCACTGCTGATGATGAATGGGGAATACAGCCTGAAGGATCAGGGCAGACCAGGCCAGGAGAAGACCAGGGAAGTGAAGACATTATGTTGACCAAGGTGGCACAAGGAACAACAGGAGAAATATTCTGATGTGAGACACAACTCTGCTGACACTTGAAGCAGTCCATCTACGTGATCGGAATGAACTTGCCCATCCTGGATGGGAGAGCTGACTGATGCTCTGGAGCCTATTCAATGTTTCTGATCTGGATCACTGTAGACTGACACTCTGAGTCCTGATGGACTGGATGTTCCACCATGGAATTTGGTAAATTAATGACTGTGGTTGTGTCACCCCCCTCTCCATTCTTCCCTGTCACTTCCCCTCAATACTCACAGAATTACTTCATCTGCAATACACAGAAGGAAATGTGGTTCTTCACTCCCTGTAGTTTCCATTCTATGATGCAGCTTTGGGCTTCCAAACCTCAGAACGTTCCCTTTCCCTACCCCAACCTACCACTGTATGTTTGACCCTGTTTGGGTGAGGTTCAAAGTTTCTACTCGGGAGCAGGGACAGACAGCTGAACTTGAAATCTGCCAAGCAACGGTGTCTGGCAACTCATTCACAGCCCGCACATTTGCCTTTTTATTCCATTATAATCCTTTGTTCTCATGGTGCAGATTATTGCTATCTGACAAACTCAGCAATTCAAATTACATTTTTAGTCAGTGTTCCAGCTCTTAGCAGTTTTATTGCTTATTTGCATGTGATGTGTAAGAAGTGATCACTAGATCTGTGCATTCGCATTGTACGAGACAAAGACTGCTCCTTACTGTAACTAAGTTAAAATAAGTAGTAGTTTTCCCAGCAAGCTCTTGCTCCAGAAGAGCAGTCTGAACAGGAAGAATAGAAGGTACAGAAATAACATTGCTGAATGTTTATGCTCCTCCAGGTTGTGAATGGTCATTTTATAGGCACATTTTTGACCTAATGGTCAGTTCTCAAGGGGTAGTAATTTGTGGAGGGGATTTTAATATTAGATTAAATTCTGTATTTGATTCTTCAAGAATAGTTACTCAGAATAAACCTCTGACTCGGAAAATGAATTTATTGATGGAGGAGTTGGGAATTATAGATGCGTGGAGGGAATTACACCCCACTAGTAAAGATTAGACACATTACTCTTTCCCTCATTCAGCCTATTCAAGGATAGACTATTTCTTTATCTTTAATACAGATAGACTCAGGATAAAAAACTGTAATATTGCAACAGTTGATCTGTCGGATCATAGCCCAGTCTCTATGTCTCTAATCCTGGAAAGGAAAATGAAGAAAACACTATGGCGGCTAAACTCACATATACTCAATAACCCAAAAATAATAGAGAGATTAAGGGGAGAAATCAAAGAATATCTAGACCTTAATGACACGAGAGAAACATCACCAGTGATCTTATGGGATACATTGAAAGCTGTACTGAGAGGGAAAATTATTTCCATTACCACTCACATGAAAAAAATCAATGCACAAAAATTAGCAGACCTTCAAGGAAAATTAAAACAACTTCAAGTTGTAGATAGCAACAAAATTAATTCAAATCTAAAACAGGAAATTAGGAAATTGCAAAGTGAAATTGACGATATTTATACATTGGAAGCTCAAAGAAATTTTCTCTACCTGAGACAAAAGAATTATGAAGTAGGAGGTAAATCAGCTAGATTATTAGCATATAAATTACAAAAACAACAAGCAGACAATACAATTCATAAAATAAAGAATCCAAAGACAAAGCTTGCGGAGAGTACAATAGGGAAAATTCAAGAGAGTTTTGAAACATATTATCGAGAGCTGTACTCCCAACCCCGGGCCCCCAATGAGCCCTATATAGACAGTTTATTGAATTCTTTAGATCTACCTAAACTTACAGATTTACAAAATGAAAGTTTATTAGAACCAGTAACTGCCAAAGAACTGAACGTGGCCATCTCTAGGTTAAAGGCTGGAAAGTCCCCAGGTTCTGATGGGTTTACCTCAGAGTGGTACAAGTCCCTGAAGTCACAGTTAGCCCCATTACTACTTAACACCTTTAATTGGATCTTGCAGAGAGGAGAAACTCCACCTTCCTGGAGAGAAGCGATTATTTCAGTTATTCCTAAAGAGGGTAAAGATAAACTAGAATGTGGCAATTATCGGCCAATTAGTGTTCTTAATTTAGATTACAAACTATTTACATCTATATTAGCGCGCAGATTGGAAAAGCTTTTACCTGGCCTAATCCATTTAGACCAGACTGGATTTATTCAACAAAGACAAACACAGGACAACATAAGGAGAACTCTGCACATATTAGAACAGGTTAATAAGAACGAGACAGAGACAATGGTAGTAGGATTAGATGCTGAGAAAGCTTTTGATTCGGTTAGTTGGGCATTCCTATACAGAGTGTTAGGAAGATTCGGCTTTCAAGAAAAGTTTATTAAAGTAATTCAGACTCTATATGACAGCCCTACAGCCCGAATTAAGATAAATGGGGACCTCTCTGACTCTTTCATCTTAGAGAGAGGCACTAGACAGGGATGCCCAATTTCTCCTCTCCTTTTTGCACTATATATTGAACCGCTTGCCCAACAAAGAAGACAGAGCGAAATCGTAAAAGGTATCAAGGTGGCAGGGATTGAACAGAAAGTGGCGTTATTCGCAGATGATGTTTTGGTCTATCTGAGTGAACCAGAAAAATCATTTATAGGATCGTTTACACTGTTGGATGACTTTGGGAAAATATCAGGTTATAAAATAAATGTAAAGAAAACGCAGGTTATGTCCCTAAGTTATACACCATCCAAAAAATTGCAGGATACATATGATCTTAAGTGGGAAGCTAAATCATTAAAATATTCAGGAATAACCCTGCCGAAGGATCTTTCAACGCTGTCACAGGTAAGTTATGGGCCATTAATCTCAGAGATAAAAGCAGATATGCATAGATGGAATCTTATCCCCTTTTTAAGTTTAAATTCAAGGATAAATACTATAAAAATGAACATTCTTCCTCGGTTACTGTATCTTTTCCGTACTTTACCTGTGGAGATGGATGATAATCAAATCAGGGAATGGGACAAATGGATTCCCAGCTTCATTTGGCAAGGAAAGAAACCTAGAATTCGATATAACACCTTACAGTTAGGGAAGGAAGGCGGAGGTATGGTTCTTCCTTGCCTGAGAAATTATTTTTATGCCTACAGATAACTCCTCTATTATATTGGTGTAATAGGGAATATAAGGCTAGATGGAAGGAAATAGAATTTGGATTAGTTGACAGTTTTCCTCTACAGGCCTCAATAGCTGACAAAGGATTGATGGCCCAATTGGAAAAATTTTAAAACAGTTGGATAAATCTTACATTAAAGGTATGGCAGAAGGTGATTAATTCGTGTGGAATTAATAACATGTTAAAACTCTTCAGATGGTGTGCATATGATACCGAATTCCTTCCCAACAGAGGAGATAAAAGATTTGAATTATGGTAAAAGAAAGGTCTTACAACCTACCTCTCATTTATAGATAAAAGAGTATTACGAAGTTTCCAAATCCTGCAGGACAAACATGGCCTAGAACACAATGACTTCTTTAGGTACCTTCAAGTACGAAACTATGTTAACCAGAGTTGTAGATATACAGACCTATCAACAGTAGAATTAGAATTTTTCAAGATCCTGAATTCGGCTTGCAGTTCAATACCTAGTAAATCAGTTTCTCGAGTATATAATGCACTCTCCCATGCTAAAAATGTAAACACATTGTATATTAAAGAGAAGTGGGAGAAAGAAGCGGGGTTGGTACTTTCAGAGGAGGCTTGGGGGAAAATCTGCAGCTTTCAATGGTCCTCGACTAATTCTTTGACTTGGAGAGAACATTGTTGGAAAAATGTTATAAGATACTTCAAGACCCCATATCAGGAAAAATATAGAGATACAAATGTGATGTGTTGGAGAAGGTGCGGCTCCAAGGAGGCAAATCATTTTCATATTTTCTGGGATTGCCCTAAATTAAGTATATATTGGGAAAGTATTCATAGAACGTTACTTAAGGTACTTAGGTCCCAGATACCTCTGAACTTTGAGACGCTCTATTTGGGGCATGTATTGTTTCTTGAACAGAAGGAAGATATAAAGTTGCTGCAGGCCCTCTTAGAGGCAAGTAAGAAATCAATCACTAGAAAGTGGCTAAATCCAATACCACCTACATTAGAAGATCGGCACGAAATTATCTTGGAAATATTTTAAATGGAAAAGTTGACTTACTCCCTGAGAATTCAAAAAGAAAAATTTTATCAAATCTGGAATAAATGGATTGAATATATAACCCCAATGCAAGCAGACTTTAGATGACTCTCCTAATGATTTATACTGCTCTTCTCATCAACACAGTAATATTGCTAACATAAGCACCCCTAGTCTAAATGTTTACTGTTTTTGTTTTCTTTTGGAAAATAGAGAATTAATACAAGTAAAGGAAAAGATTTCGGAAAGGGATAAAAAATGATAAAATTAAGTAAATAAGTACATAGGGATTGGATAATTATGTCTGGGGGCAGGAGCAAGCATGAACAAGTTAGGATATAAACACCTACAATGGTTGTTACATAGGCTTACATACAACATTTTGGACCAGAAGAGATTTATGGAAGCTATTATTACTATGTTTCTTAACAACTAATACCATTACTTGGCCTAATAGATTAGAATTACCACTGTACATAATTATCTATTTAAGTGTCTAATTTCCTTTTATATCATCTCAATGTGTACTTAAGAATGTATAAATAATTATAGTTTTATACATATAAAAAAATGGAAAAGGTTATAAGTGTGGAAAAAGTACATGATACTTGTGAATTCCTTATCCAAATAAAAATAGAACCCCCTATCAAAAAAAAAGAAATCTGTCAACCAACGGTGTCTGGCAACTCATTCACAGCCCCCTCATTTCTCTTTTTATTCCATTATAATCCTTTGTTCTCAGGCTGCAGGTTATTGCTATCTGACAAACTCAGCAATTCAAATTACATTTTTAGTTAGTGTTCCAGCTCTTAGCAGTGTTATTGCTAATTTGCATGTGATGTGTAAGAAGTGATCACTAGATCTGTGCATTCGCATTGTACGAGACAAAGACTGCTCCTTACTGTAACTAAGTTAAAATAAGTAGTAGTTTTCCCAGTGAACTCTTGCTCCAGAAAAGCAGTTTGAACAGGAGTATTGACCATTTATGTTTGTTTCAGCTTGTCAGAAAGAGAAAATGAGCCCATTCTTATTGAGGAAAACAGCATTTATGATTCCTCCTAATTGTCCCAAAGTATTTGGCAAAATTACCAAAACAGTATTGTCTATTTTTAAAGCCTTGAGCCAATATTCCAAATCCGTGTGAGTTTTAATGTATCTTCCTGAATTGTACATGACCCAGTTCATGTTTTGTTTTTACCAACTATAATTCAGATAACTAACAAGGGATTGGAATAACATAGTTAAAGGAGAGGTAAAACACCTCCAAACCTTAGCTCATCACGAGCAAAGCAACTTTGCGTAAGATTTAAAAAACCACAATTTTCCTTAGGTCACGGTCTATTTCATCAAACATGGAGTGAATTCAAAATCCCTGTCTTGCTCTTCATCTCTGTTATTATCTGGTCTCTATCCGACCTTCATTCTCACTCTCTCTGAATCACAGAATCTCAAAAGCTGCCAAGCTTCAAGGAACATTTTTGAAACTCAGCCTCATCTGCTCTCTTTTCTCTCCACACTCACTCTCTCTTTCACTCTCTCTTTACTCTCACCAAATCACAGGATCTCAGAATTTGGCAAATCTCTTTTGAAACTCATGGATCACTCACCCACTTTCTCTCAATTCAGAACATGAAAAAGGTGGTCAAGATGGTGCCAGCGTACAACGTTCCCATAGTTGACATCTTCCAGATGGCAAACAAAATGCTTTTTTACTTCTTTTACGTCTGTTTTCACCTTAAAAATGTTTCTTGATGGATAGAGCCTGCAATTTACAGTTTGGAATATCCGAGAAGATTTCAGGAAGTGAGCTGGTGCTCTGACGGCCTCGATGTGAAGAAACCGAGACCGGTGTGAGCTGATGTTTGACTCCATTTCACCATTTAAAGTGTGAATTAATCACTGTTTAACCCGTAGAGGAAGACTGAGACATTGAGGCAAATGCAGAAGGCGAGCGAGAGTTTGGGCGATGACCGCCTGCCGTTTGGTCGCTGCCGGAGGAGGGTTCTGTGAGCGGCCTATCTGTGTGGCTTGCTGTGACAGGCGGGTAGGCCTCTGCACTCGTGTGGTGTCCCTCTCTTTCGATGAACGTTGGTGATATCGGAGGATGGCATTGTGGTTCTGTGTTTATGGATTGGACTATTGTGTTTATCGACTGTAGACTTCCTCAGAATGATGGTTTTTATATTCTGTGTTGTTTTATTGCCCGTCCCTTTTCCTACTGTTGTGCTAGGGGAATGGGTTTGGAGGCTGATGTTCTGTTGTGCTCTGTTAGTTTTTTGTGGGGGGGAAGGGTTGTTATTTTGGGGGTCGATGTTGTTCCATTTTGTACGGGGTTGAGGGATTGGGTTGGTGTTAATGATCAGGATGTCGTTCTTTTCTGTACAGGGTTGTGGATTTGATGTTTCTCTCTGAAAGACTTTCATGTTCTTCCTTTGTTTCGTGGCTATCTGGAGAAGGGAAATTTCAGAGTTGTATATAGATACATGCTTTGATAACAAATGAACCTTTGAACATTTGAATGTGACTTTCTCTCAAAAGTCTTAACAAATGGACAACAATAATAGATTAATGAAGGATGCTTTTAAACTGTAAGGAACATTAAAGGTTATTGATCCAGCAGACACCTAAAAACAAACATTCCCAATCATTAAAGCCTCCAGCAACTTGCAACATCTCTGAGTTTCTAAGCCCTGACTTTACGATCCCTCTAGGACATACTGTACAGCAAAGAGCACAGCAACTAGCTCACTTTCAGGGGGGTTAGCAAAGTCTCTCCCTCGAACATAGAACAGTTCAGCACAGGATCAGGCCGTATGATGTCTGTGCGCAACATGATGTCAAATTAATCTAATTCTTTCTGCCAGCAACCTTGCAAATCCCTCCATTCTCTGACTATTCATTTGCCTTTCTGAGAGTCTCTTGAATGTCACTATCGTATCTGTTTCCACTACCATCACTGGGCCACTGTCACAACCACGGACTCCGCTGTGGGGTCTGTGTGAGCTGCGGAAGGGGCTTGGCAAGCACACTTGTGAGTAAGCATGTTGCAGCTGATTAGTGTTTCATTGTGGTGGGATTTAATGCCCTTCCTCCCATTCCAGTCTTGCTGAGACCTGATCAAAAGCACAGCAACGTCTACACCCCCTGCTTACCTTCGGCCGTGGCTGGGACAGAAGACTACTGTCTGTTTCGATTGATGCTCTAAAGGAGAGGTATTCCTCAAGTAATAAGTTATCGCTTTCTAGTCACAGTGTTGATGTTAGCTTTCAGTTTGAGAGTTTTAGTTAACGGGCTTGTTGGCCTCGCACTTGTCTTTTATCCTGCACAGTTCTCACTAAAAACTAGTGATCTGTTCATCTGCCTTGGAGTCGCTCCCTCTGTGCTTGGGCCCTAACCTCACACTTGTGGCTGCAAATCTTAACAAACTAATATGGACCCAGCAAAGAGAGAACAGCTGATCACAGCCCTGTATTTCATTGGGCAGGTAAGAGAGAGAGACCCAGATATAGGAGAAGAAGTAGGCCATTCAGCCCATCGAGTCTGCTCCGCCATTCAATCATGGGCTGATCCACTTCATCCAGCCATCCCCACTCCCCTGCCTTCACCCCATACCCTTTGATGCCCTGGGTAATCAAGAACCTATCTATCTCTGTCTTAAATACACCCAATGATGTTGTCTCCACAGCCGCGTGCGGCAACAAATTCCACAGATTTATCACCCTCTGACTAAAGTAATTTCTCCGCATTTCAGTTCTAAAAGGACACTCTTCAATCCTGAAGTCGTGCCCTCTTGCCCTAGAATCCCTTTGCCATATCTATCTGTTCAGGCCTTCTAACATTTGGAAGGTTTCTATGAGATCCTCCCTCATTCTCCTGAACTCCAGGGAATACAGCCCAAGAGCTGCCAGACATTCCTCATACAGTCACCCTTTCATTCCTGGAATCATTGTTGTGAATCTTCTCTGAACCTTCAATATATCCTTTCTAAAATAAGGAGCCCCAAACTGCACACAATACTCCATGTGTGGTCTCACGAGTGCCTTATAGAGCCTCAACGTCACATCCCTGCTCTTATATTCTGTACCTCTAGAAATGAATGCCAAAATTGCATTGGCCTTCTTCAATACCGACTCAACCTGGAGGTTAACTTTTAGGGTATTTTGTACAATGACTCCCATGCCACGTCCATTTGCATTTCTGCATTTTGAATTCTATCCCCATCTAAATCATAGTCTGCCCATTTATTTCTTCCATCAAAGTGCATGATCATATACTTTCCAACATTGTATTTAATTTGTCACTTCTTTGCCCATTCCCCTAAACTATCTAAATCTCTCTGCAGGCTGTCTGTTTCCTCAACACTACCCACTCCTCCACCTAAAGCCAGTGGAGGATGTGGCTCGTATGGTGCGACAGCTTCTCGCAGGGCGGCAGGCCCAGTCCAAACGGGAAGAACAGAGGTAGCACTCGGAGCGAAAGATCAACAACTCGCCTCAGACAGCCAGAATCAGGTGCCAGCCATTACCACTCCTGTTGCCCAGACCAGCAGCAGCCTTCAGCACGGACGGTCCCACTGCCGGCATCTCCCACATCTTCCCTGTCACAGTCTCAGCCATTCCCTCAGCAGATCCTGGATCAGAGCCGAGCATCCCTCCACCAGGCAGATACTCCGGTAACCCTAACGGCTGCAGGAAGTTTATGACCCAGTGTGAGCTGACTTTCCAAGCCCAGCCAGGTTGGTTCAGTGATGATGTGCGTACGTGGTGAATCACTCGGACTCCATTCACCTGTTCAACGCTCTGTGAGAACAAGGTTCCCCCTACAGCTCAGTCCTTACACCAACTCGTGGTTGAGTTCAAGAGAGCGTTTGATCTTCCGGTGCAGGGTTAGGAGGCAGCTCACCGAATGGTACGGCACAGAAGAGTGCGGTGGAGCAAAGGGATCCATAATTCATTGAAAGTGGCCTCTCAGGTTGATAGGGTCATAAAGAAAGTTTTTGCCACATTGGTTTTCATAAATCAATGTACTGAGTACAGGAGATGGGATATTATATTGAAGCTGTATAAGACATTAATGAGACCTAATTTGGAGTATTGTGTGCAGTTTTGATCACCTACTAACAGGAAAGTTATAAACAAGGTTGCACAAGTACAGAGAATATTTACAAGGATGTGTTGCTGGAGCTTGAGGGCCTGAGTTATAAGGAAAGATTTCATAGGTTAGGACAGTATTCCTTAGAACATAGAGGATTGAGAGGAGATTTGATAGAGATGTACAAAATTATTAGTGCTTAGATATTGTAAATGCAAGCAGGCTTTTTCCACTGAGGTTGAGTGACACTACAACCAGAGGTCATAGGTTAAGGGTGAAAGGTGAAAAGTTTAAGGGGACCATGAGGGGAAACTTCTTCACTCAGAGGGTGGTGAGAGTGTGGAACAAACTGCCAGTGTAAGTGGTGCATGAGAGCTCAATTTTAACATTTAAGAGAAGTTTGTATCGGTGCATGGATGGTAGGGGTACGGAGGGTTGTGGTCCGGTGCAGTTCGATGGGAGTAGGCAGTTTAAAAGTTTTCAGCATGGACCATTTTTGTCCTGTACTTCTCTATGATTCTACTCAGTCTCAACACGAGATTTACAACTACAAAGAGCCTCCTTTCTGTGGCCCTGACATGTCTGTCTGCAACTCATGGCAAAGCTTTTGTAAGAATGGTACTTGTGTCTGGAAATCTGTAGAATTATAATCTCTGTTAGAATTACTCCAGAGAATAAATGTGCAATTTAAGAATAAAATAATGATGTTTAATCTGCTTCGTTAGCTGGAAGTATCCCCTCCTTGGTTGTGAGGGGTGGTCCCACCACTTGAAATAGTGATTATTCACAGCTAAACTCATGCAGAAAAGAGACCAAAATAGATAAGTAAATTAGTCTTTGATTTATAGGTTGCTACAGTATAATCTCTCCAAAGTGAGTAGGCTAATAGCTATCTATAACTTTAAGGCTTAAGCTCTTGGCATAAGTTTAGGACAATAAAACGGATACACCCAGTATCATCACATACATGTACTGCCTGTGACTGTGTTCTAGCATACAGAGTGTGGGTGGTCACACATGAGATCGCTCAGAACTATGTTAGACTAATGTGAAGAATGGGGCCCCAAGGGTCTATTTATGCCCCTGTGGGTCTGCACAGCAGCACCAATGTAAAATCATCCCTCGCTGTAGCAATGAAGTTGGAAGGGGCACAGTGTGTTCAGTATCTGCAGAGAGTGTGCAGAAATTAATGCATTTTGTATTTCAGTATAGGGGATTCTGTTGATTCAGTCCCCAAGCACTCTCTGGAAAGTGGATCTGGAGGAAGAAGGGTGGGAGGGGTTCTTTTATTGATGGGGTCACCACCATAGTCACCAATCCCCAGGAAGAACACCACCTCATGGAACTCACAGGGCAAGTCCCACAGCGACTCGTCTCATTTTCAGAGGTGGTCACCATATCCTCTCCATACTCTAATACCAATTATCGAGAGTTCGTGCCGTGACAATTCCAGCCCATCACCCTCTGTCAAGGACTCTGTTTAGTGTCTATGTTTCAATCAATGAGACCCATCATGATCACATTTGGGGTAGTTATACACACTCAAAATAGAACACCGTCTCACACACACGCACACACACACACACGCACATACACGCATACATTTAAGTTGACACACACTCAAACACATACGTGGACACACAGTCGTGGACATGCACACACACATACACATGTAAATTGGCACACACTCAAACACATGTGGACACACACACATACATGTAAATTGACAGACACACACACACACACACACACACACACACACACACACACACCCACTGCGAAGAGCCAGAAGCAGTCAGGATTGGCTCTGTCTCTCCAGCTCAGTCAAATAGAGACCAGCTGTATCAACATGAGAGTTTGTCTTTATCTTATCCATGTTATCAGCTCCCAATATATAATCCAGGGACTGAACCTCACAAGTGTGATTTCCAGGACATGGAAGAGCAAACGACAATGTTGGGCCTGTTTGTCCTGCTTCTGCTCTCAGGTAAGGAGACTCTCCTCGAGTGAGCCTTACTTTGATGTTGGTTGCTTCATGTTCTAACCTGTTTGTGTCTGTCTGGTTCTCTCTCTCCGGATGTAGCTGGTGCTGAGAGTGCTTCCATTGAGTCCAGGAACCTCATTCAATTCAGTGATATGATTTCATGCGCAATACCAGGCTGCAGCGCACTACTGAGATTCAATGACTACGGCTGTTACTGTGGACCTGGTGGATCTGGGACACCAGTGGATGACCTTGACCGGTAGGTGGACAGACAATCTCTACAGAGCCAGTTACCATCCGTTGGAGTCCAGGGACAGGGAAATGTTCTTATTCATTGTCAGAGGCAGTAGGATTAAATCTTCCCTGAAGCTTTAAAATACCCCATTAAATCTCCCAATGTGAAATATGTTTCTGATGGTGGTAGTGAGTGACAACATGATGTCATGGGGTTTGCAGCCAGATTATGGTGCCTGCTGTGGCCACATGAATACTGGCTGTGTGTCCTGGAAATAATCAGAGAGGGCAATTGCTGATGGTATATCTCACAATCTGCTTTTTGCTGTAGTTGTCAGAACTCTGACTTGAGTTAAGTTCCTGTTGGTGCAGATATGGCCATGTATTAATGTTCTGTTTGGTGTCACTTTCAGTCCAGAAATTGGTTCCATTGAGTTGGTGACGCGGTCTTTGTTGAAGAATTTTTTGCACCGTGGTTTTAGCGAGTTGATTTGCTGGAGCCTCTCCAGTGATGGTTTCTGAGATGTGAGCCAGGATCGGGATATGCCTTCTGTCCTGCAGTGATCACGAGAGACAGATCACAGATTGGTGCAGCTGGGGCTGAAGGTTTCCTGCTGAGGGTGGGGGAGGACAATGACACTTGCTAGGGCTGGGAGACACTCAGTGCCGGTTGACTTCAGAGCCCCAGTGATGGAACAGAGGGTAGTGCTGGGTTTGCAGTGCCACCGGTCTGTACAGGAGTTCAGGACTGTGTAGTGGAACACACCGAGGACAGAGCAGCTGCTCCCAGGGAGGATTCTGTCCTTCTGGAGGATTCAACAGGGGGTTCGATTATGGCAGCACAAGAGAGAACCATGACACAGTAGCTACCTTAGTAAGGGAGCGAGGAAGGAGAGAGGGCAACCAGCTGGTCGATCAGTCTGTTGCTTGTTGTTGGGTGTTGAACACACACAATCCATAGAAAAAGGGAAAAACTAAACATTGGTCACCTTCTCAGGTCTATTGTGGTCATGTCACTAGGAGGAATTCTTTTCCACATTCCTGCCTGAGTCCCCACAGATCCTGATTCTACATCCCACTGTGAAGCTCCTCCCCAACTCCCTGGGACGATATGAGCCTGCTCAGTTTGCCTCAGCTCAGATCACCTCCTGACTCTTAGCTCTACATGGGAAGTGTGTGACACTGGAGGCTGCTGTAACAGTGTTCTGTTAATTCTAGTCCATGAGTTTTCTACTAAACGTTATCTGTGATTTTACAGGTGCTGCCAGACCCATGACAACTGTTATGGTGATGCTGAGAATAAAGAGAACTGCAAAACTGTCTTTTCACCCACAATGGTATATTACCACTGGAGCTGCTCAAAGGGGAAAATCGAATGTGGTAGTGAGTATGATCGGAGAGTGCCTCATTGTCTTATTTTTATCTCTGCTTCCATGGTCAGCATTTTTTGTCCATCCCTCATCGCCTTTGTGAAGGTGCTGGTGAGCTGCCATCTTGAACTACTGGAGTTGCCCTGGTGATGGTTCTCCCACAATGCTCTTGTGCTGAAGCTCCAGCATTCAGACCCAGTGATGATGGAGGAACAGGTTATGTTCCATGTCTGGATGGTGTGAGACTTGCAGGGACCTGTATGTGATGCTGATCTCTGTCTCTCTAGATGGTAAAGGCTATTGGTCTGGGAGATTTAGCTGAGATACACTGGCTGCTGAATTATACAATAGCACAGAATGCTGATAGTGGATATTGCTAGAGATCATTTCATTTGGTTTATTATTGTCGCAGGTAACAGGCCACAGTGAAAAGCTTTGTTTTTCCTGCCATCCATACAGACAGAGTTGCAATGAAATCAGTTCCTTTGTCACTAGTAATGACGAGCTCCTTCTGTGTTTGGGAGCTGCACTCACCCAGGTACTGGGGCGATATCCCACTCCTGGCTGATGGTGGAAAGGCTTCAGGCAGTAAGACATCAATCACTTCTTATGGGATGTTTAAGTTCTGACCTGCTCTTGGAACTACTCGTTAACGCATCTTGGTGAATTATATGTGAGGGTCACCAGTGAACCCCAGTGCAAAATCACAGAGACTCTGGCAATTCAAACACAACAACAGATTTAAGACAGAAAGTAAGCAAGAAAACTAACAAGAACTCAGGCAAGCTATGCAGAATCCTGACAAACAGAAATCACTCAGATTCACAGAAGAACTCGGACAGAGTTTCACCAGACAAGGGCCCACAATGACTGAGCAAAGAGGGGCTGGACAGTTCCCCTGACATACACCCTGGAGCACATAGGAATTCAGAACAGCCTGGGAGCCCAGGCAAAACATTAACCCCCAAGTCAACGACTACACTGAAAGACAGAGAAAATCCTGTGCTGACTCAGTTACCCAAATTGAATAAAAATGATAAATGCAAGGAGAGCGTCTGATCCCAAACGAGACACCTGCAATACAAAGTGAGTGAGTTCTAAGAAAAATAATTAGAATCCGAATCGGAATCAGGTTTAATATCACCAGCACATGTTGTGGAATTTGTTAACTTTACAGCAGCAGTACAATGAAATACACGATAAATAAATATACAGAAAAAATATGAGTAACATTAAGTATATATGTCTAATAAACTCTTCTTGGACTTCTAGCCAAGTACAGGTATCAATTATATCTGACGTCATCAAAACATCAGTGATAATCAATACCGATACCCAGCTGGAAGCCCAAGAAGAGTTTATTCATCATATATGCCGGGAAAGCACGAGGTGCTTTTCTTTTATACACATGTCTATTAAATAATTGAGGTAAAACACGTAGTGCAAAATAACAGAAATAAAGAAGTAGTGAGGTGATGTTCACGGGTTCAATGTCCATTTAGAAATTGGATGGCAGAGGGGAAGAAACTGTTCCTGAATTGCTGAGTGTGTGTCTTCAGGCTTCTGTAGCTCCTCCGTGATGGTAACAATGAGAAGAGGGCATGTCCTGGGTGATGGGGTCCTTAATAATGGATGCCACCTTCCTGGGGCATCGCTCTTGAAGATGCCTTGAATACTACAGAGGCTGGTACGCATGACGGAGCTGACTAATTCTACAGGTCTCTGCAACTTAATTCGATCTTGTGCAGTAGCCCCCTCCCACATACCAGACGGTGATGCAGACAGTCAGAACACTTGGAGAAATGTTTGAGTGTTTTAGTTGACAAACCAAATTTTCTCAAACTCCAAATGAAATATAGCTGCTGTCTTGCGTTCTGTGGTTAAGAAAGCATACTGTGCATTGGCCTTCATCAATCATGGGATTGAGTTTAGGAGCTGAGAGGTAATATTGCAGCTATATAGGACCCTGGTCAGACCCCACTTGGAGTACTGTGCTCAGTTCTAGTCACCTCACTACAGGAAGGATGTGGAAACCATCGAAAGGGTGCTGAGGAGATTTACAAGGATGTGGCCTGGATTGGGGAGCATGCCTTATGAGAATAGTTTGAGTGAATGTGGCCTTTTCCCCTTGCAGAAAGGGAGGATGAGAGGTGACCTGATAGAGGTGTAAAAGATGATGAGAGGCATTGATCATGTTGATAGTCAGAGGCTTTTCCCCAGGGCTGAAATAGGTAGCACGAGAAGGCACAGTTTTAGGATGATTGGAAGTAGGTACGGAGGAGATGTCAGGGGTAGGTTTTTTTACACAGGGGGTGGTGAGTGCATAGAATGGGCTGCTGGCGACGGTGGTGGAGGCGGATACGATAGGGTCTGTTAAGAGACTCCTGGATAGATACATGGAGCTTAGAAAAATAGAGGCCTACAGGTAACTCTAGGTAATTTCTAAGTTAAGGACATGTTCGGCTCAGCTTTATGGGCCGAGGGCCTGTATTGTGTTGTAGGGTTTCTATGTTTCTATGTTTCTATGTTCTCTATAGCTGCATCAATATGTAGTGACCTGGTTAAGTCCTCAGAGATATTGACACCCAGGAACTCGAAATTGCTCATTCTCTCCACTCCTGATAGATACAGAAATAAAATGAATGGCAGTAATTATATATATGTTTATTAAATAGTTAAATTAAATACGTAGTAGAAAAAAAGGAATTAAAAAAGTAATGGGGTAGTGTTCATAAGTTTAATGTCCATTTAGAAATCAGATGGCAGAGAGAAAGAAGCTGCTCTTGAAGTGTGTGCCTTCAGGCTTCTGTACCTCCTTCCTGACGGTGACAATGAGAAGAGGGCATGTACTGGGTGGTGAGGATCCTTAATACTGGACAACTCCTTCCTGAGGCAGCTTATGGGACATAAAGGGTAACCAATCCAAGGAAGACTATATACACCTGAGAATTATCAGAGGCATAGATAAAATAAACAATCACAGCCGTTTTCCAAGGCAGGAAAGTCTAAAACTAGAGGTCTAGGTTTAACGTGGGAGTAGAAAAAGATTTAAAAGGAACAACTTGTTCACACAAAGGCTGCTGGGTATGTAGAAGGTGCAAAGGAGATGGATACAATTACAATGTTTCAAAGATAGTTGGAAAGCTTTAGAGGATCTGGGCCAGGTGCAGGCAGATGGGATAGCATAGAAAGACAGTGGGTCAGCATGGATGAGTTGGGCCGAAGAGCCTGGCTCAGAGCTGCAAAACCTTTACGACTCTAGGGACGTGAAAGATGGCTGAATTACGCTCCTTATTTGAAGATGGTTATTGTCTGACACGTGTGTGTTGTCAATGTTACTCACCAGCTAGTGGTCAGGGCCCAGATATTGCTGGATCATATGCAGAGAGCAAATTATGAACTGAGCATTATTGATGAGTAAGTACCATCTGGTAGCACTGACACCATCAAAAATCATTTGAAATAGTAGATTGAGTAAATATTTGGCTCTGAAAGCCTGCTGCACTATTTGTCAAGATATAGGTTTATCTTCTTGCTCAACAATTTTTCCTGACTTATCTCAATATTCCCAGATTCCTCCAATTTATCAATTTCAATCAGCTTCAGTTTTGAGTGAATTCATGGCATCCACAGCCCTCTGGCACAGGATCTTCCCCCAGTTTGAACCCTCAATGGCTTGCCCTTAATCTGCGCCAGTGACCCCTGGTTCTATTTCCCATCAGTACAGGAAACACCCTCTTCATATCTGTCCTGTGATCCCTGCTGTGGTTTCAAAATTCACCCACAGAAAATGGATTCAGATGAATAAAAGAGGAATATTTTTGCATCACTTCACCTCAGCATTTTACAGAATGCAATAGAAATGTTGTGACCAGTTTGATTGCAGCAAGATCCCAATGGAACCATGAGCAGATAAAATATCTAAGCTGATATTTGCAGGACATTTCTTGTCACATTAAAAGAGGGTTCTCCCAAGCTCTTTTGTTACATACAATCTCCTCACCAGACAGATGAAAAATATAAACAACAGGAATTCTGCAGATGCTGGAAATTCAAGCAACACACATAAAAGTTGCTGGTGAACACAGCAGGCCAGGCAGCATCTCTAGGAAGAGGTGCAGTCGACATTTCAGGCCGAGACCCTTCGTCAGGACTAACTGAAGGAAGAGTGAGTAAGGGATTTGAAAGTGTTATTCTGATGTCAATGCATGTCTGACATCAGTTTAAAAGGATCTATTGACTCTAGAAATGATGAGATCATCACAATGAAATTAAAAACCCAAATTACAATTAGTATTTTAAACTGTTTACAGAACATTTATATAAAAATTAGAATGTTGCACATACTATATAGATGTAAGCTGAATTATCAAAATATATTAAAATATAAAATTATCTTTCATTCTTTCATAATCCAAGGCAAATACTGTATCATTAATATAATGGATTATTTTGAATATGCTTCCTTTCAGGTAATTATCACTGCGCGAAGTTTATCTGTGAATGTGATCGAAATGCGGCCATCTGCTTCTCGAAAGCAAAATACAACCCTGAGAATAAAGGCATCAGTCAATCTCGCTGCAAATAGGAGGTCGATCTGAACACGTGGTTATGATTTTTCTTGACTTTATCTAACAAATACTTTCCTTCCAAATTGTGCCATCTGTTTTATTTCCAGGAACTCAAACATCTTTGTACTCCATATTAACTATGATACTGTAATCAATAATCTGATTGAAATCCAACACTCCCTATCCTGTCTTACATTATTTGTGCCACTCAGAAAGATAAAGCTCTTCATCACTTTAATCTTTCTCCCAATGAAAGCACATACTGGTTACTTTATAAACCAAAATCTGAAAGTATCATGTCCATTTTGCTGATATTTTCACTAAAACAAATCTCATTGAACAACCAGGAATAAATTTAATTGGGATGATAATCATTCCCTCAGCCCAGGCTTTCCTTAAAGCCTCAGCTGTGGAACCTGAGGAAAAATCTGTTCACATCAAGGTGATGAAAACTTTGGGATGGCCCACAACAGATGCTCAGTTGGTTCCTTACAGGGCGTCTAAACACAATAACGATTGGAAGCTGCACTTGGAAATCCAGTTGTGATTATACTCGGAGATTGTTTGCAATGACGTTGCTGGTGGCACTCATAATATTAAGGTGGTGGGCAGGTATCTTCTATAATCAATTAAACCTGATTTGAGAGCATTGAAACATGCCTGGCGTCTCACTCTTGTATCACACCACATGTACCACAACGAGGAAAACCAGTCAAAGGACGGGAAGCACAGGCTGGGACTTCTCCTGGAGTGTTTCCATCCCACAGGCACAACTCAGACAAAACCTTCACCTATTCCATTACCACCCCTCCCCACTCCCCACCACCCACCACCCATGTGCTTATAAACAAGTGGAGCATCAAATGAATTTCCAACACTGAACCAGAAGTAAGACGGCGGTGATCACATTAATGAGGTTGTACTGCAGGTTCAGAATCAGAATCAGGTTAACATCACCGGCATATGTCATAACTTTACGTCAGCAGTACAATGCCATACATGGTAAATAAATATAGAGAATTAACCTGAGTGGCATTTGGTATCTATATGTCTGTTAAATAGTGAAGGTAAAACAAGTAGTACAAAATACTGTAACAGAAATAACAAAGTAGTGAGGTAGTGTTCATGGGTTCAATGTCCATTGAGGAATCGGGTGGCAGAGGGGAAGAAGCTGTTCCTGAATCGCTGAGTGTGTGCCTTCAGGCTTCTGTATCTCCTTCCCGACAGTAACAGCGTGAAGAGGGCATGTCCTGGGTGGTGGGGATTCTCAATGATGGACGCTGCCTTCTCTCAAACTAGCGGGCATAGAATTAAGACAAGAGGGAAAGTGTTAAAGGGGACCTTAGATGTCCCTCAGCAAATGGGGACAACTGGAAGTGGTCAGGCTGTTTAACGCAATGAGTCTGGTGTCTGCCCCATTGGAGTAGGTCAAACATCAACATCTTTCCAAATTCCAGGCAGGGTGCCCTGTTCTGAAGTCAGTGCACCATTCCCAAATTCCCATTAAGCAATTATCAGGCATTGCATTGTAAAGTCAACAAATTTCACGACATAGGCCGGTGATATTAAACCTGATTCTGGTAGTGAAGCATCTGATGCCTGTCACCTGGTACTTTCATGGAAGAGAACAGAAGTAGGTGACTTCGAGAGCATGTGCAAAGATTCACTCCTGTTTTAGCTTCTGACTGCTGTGCAATCGAGATAAAGGGAAAGAGAGAGATAGAGAAAGAGAGAGATGGAGAGAAAGAGGGAAGGAGTGAGAGAGAGAGTGGGAGAGAGATGAAGAGAAATAGAGAGAAGGGAAGGAAAGGGTGAGGGAGAGAGATACAGATAGAGAGATGAGAGAAAAGAGAAAAATAGACAGCAGGTACTCAAGGCTCATTTCTTCAGCAGTTTGATCAGGGAATGACTGTGTAGGCGCGTGGACATCAGCCAGAGAGAACACTGAGAAGAGTTTAAAAGGAGAGAGCTTTACATAGCATGTGACAGAGTAGAGGGAGACAGAGTAGGAAGGCTTTGGCTCAACAGGGCTTTGGCAATAATGGGTCAAGGCAATGTAGGTTGCCTGTGTAGAATACAGACAGGAAGAATGTGTGTGAACCCGGTGTTCTGTGTTAGGTGTCAGATGTGGAAAGTCCGGGAGACTCCCAGCCTTCCAGACGGCCACATCTGTGCCAGGTGCATCAAGCTGCAGCTCCTTAGGGACCATGTTAGGGAACTGGAGATGTAGCTCGATGACCTCCGTCTGGTCAGGGAGAGTGAGGAGGTGATAGAGAGGAGCTATAGGCAGTTAGTCACACCAGGGCCTGGGGAGACAGACAAGTAGGTAACAGTCAGGAGAGCGAAGGGCAGGAGTCAGAGGCTAGAGAGAGCCCCAGTGGCTGTACTCCTTGACAATAACTACTCCTGTTTGAGTACTGCTGGGGGAGACGGCCTACCTGGGGGAAGCAACAGTGGCCGTGCCTCTGGCACAGAGTCTGGTCCTGTGGCTCAGAAGGGTAGGGAAAGGAAGAGGATGGCAGCAGTGATAGGGAACTCTATAGTTAGGGGGTCAGACAGGCGATTCTGTGGATGCAGGAAAGAAGCACAGATAGCAGTTTGCCTCCCAGGTGCCAGGGTCTGAGATGTTCCTGATCGCATCCACGATATCCTGAAGTGGGAAGGTGAACAGCCAGAGGTCGTGGTACATATTGGTACCAACGACATAGGCAGGAAAAGGGAGGAGGTCCTGAAAGCAGACTACAGGGGGTTAGGAAGGGAGTTGAGAAGCAGGACCACAAAGCTAGTAATCTCGGGATTACTTTCTGTGCCACGTGACAGTGAGTATAGGAACAGAGTGAGGTGGAGGATAAATGTGTGGCAGAGGGATTGGATCAGGGTCAAGGATTCATATTTCTGGATCATTGGGACCTCTTTTGGGGCAGGAGTGACCTGTACAAAAAGGACGGGTTGCACTTGAATCCCAGGGGGGCCAATATCCTGGCAGGGAGGTTTGCTAAGGCTATTGGTGGGAGATAAACTAGTATTGTTGGGGGGTGCAAACCAAACTGAAGAGATGGAGGAAGAGGTGGCTGGCTCACAAATAGAGAAAACTTGGAGACAGTGTGAGAGGGATGACAGGCAGGTGATAGAGAATGGATGCAATCAGATGGACGGTTTGAGATGTGTCTATTTTAATGCAAGGAGTATTATGAATAAAGCGGATAAGTTTAGAGTGTGGATCAGTACTTGGAACTATGATGTTGCGGCTGTAACAGAGACTTGGATGGTGCAGGGGCAGGAATGGATATTTCAGGTGCCAGGCTTTAGATGTTTCAGAAAGGACAGGGAGGGAGGCAAAAGAGGTGTGGCATTGTTGATCAGAGATAGTGTCCCGGCTGCAGAAAAGGAGGAAGACATGGAGGAATTGTCTACGAGTCTCTGTGGTGGAAGTTAGGAACAGAAAGAGGTCAATAGCTCTACTGGGCATTTTTTATAGACCACCCAATAGTAACAGGGACATTGCAGAGCAGCTAGGGAGACAGATTTTGGAAAGGTGTAATAACAGGGTTGTCGAGGTCGGAGATTTTAATTTCCCAAATACCAATTGGCATGTCCCTAGAGCGAGGGGTTTAGATAGGATGGAGTTTGTTAGGAGTATTCAGGAAGGTTTCTTGACACAATATGTAGATAAGCCTACAAGAGGAGAGGTTGTACTTGATCTGGTATTGGGAAATGAACCTGATCAGGTGTCAGATCTCTCAGTGGGAGAGCATTTTGGAGATAGTGATCACAATTCTATCTCCTTTGCCATAGCATTGGATAGGGATAGGACAGACAAGTTGGGAAAGTGTTTAATTGGAGTAAGGGGAAATATGAGGCCATCAGGTAGGAACTTGGAAGCAGAAATTGGGAACTGATGTTCTCAGGGAAATGTAGGGAAGAAATGTGGCAAATGTTCAGGGGATATTTGCACGGAGTTGTGCATAAGTACGTTCCAATGAGTCAGGGGCAGGATGGTAGGGTACAAGAACTGTGGTGTACAAAGGCTGTTGTAAATCTAGTCAAGAAGAAAAGAAGAGCTTACGAAAGGTTCAAAAAACTAGGTAATGATAGAGATCTAGAAGATTATAATTCTAGCAGGAAGCAGCTTAAAAATGAAATCAGGAGAGCCAGAAGGTGCCAAGAGAAGGACTTAGTGGACAGGATTAAGGAAAACCCCAGTGGAAAAGTGTGTATGGAACCGGAGGAGATAGCAGAGGTACTTAATGAGTACTTTCCTTCAGTATTCACTGCGGAAAAGGATCTTGGTGATTGTAGGGATGACTTACAGTGGACTGAAAAGCTTGAGCATGGAGACATTAAGAAAGAGGATGTGCTGGAGCTTTTGGAAAGCATCAAGTTGGATAAGTCACTGGGACCAGACAAGATATACCCCAGGATACTCTGGGAGGTGAGGGAGGAGATTGCTGAGCCTCTGGCGATGATCGTTGCATCATCAATGGGGACGGGAGAGGTTCTGGAGGATTGGAGGGTTGCAGATGTTGTTCCATTATTCAAGAAAGGGAGTACAGATAGCCCAGGAAGTTATAGAACAGTGAGTCTCACTTCAGTGGTTGGTAAGTCGATAGAGAAGATCCAGAGAGGCAGGATTTCTGAACATTTGGAGGGGCATAATATGATTAGGAATAGTCAGCATGGCTTTATCAAAGGCATGTTGTGTCTTACGAGCCTGACTGAAGTTTTTGAGGATGTAACTAAACACGTTGATGAAGGTAGAGCAGTAGATGCAGTGTATATGGATTTCAGCAAGGGATTTGACAAGGTACCCCAGACAAGACTAATTGAGAAAGTTAGGATGCATGGGAACCAAGGGGACATTGCTTTGTGGATCCAGAACTGGCTTGCTCATAGAAGGCAAAGAGTGGTTGTAGACGGGTCATATTCTGCATGCAGTGGTGTGCCTCAGGGATCTGTTTTGGGACCCCTACTCTTCGTGATTTTTATAAGTGTCCTGGATGAAGAATTGGAGGGATGGGTCAGTAAATTTTCTGATGACACAAAGGTTAGGGCTGTTGTGGATAGTGTGGTGTGTATGTGTGTGTGTGTGTGTGTGTGTGTGTGTGTGTGTGTGTGTGTGTGTGTATGTGTTTGTGTGTGTGTGTGTGTGTGTGTGTGTGTGTGTGTGTGTGTGTGTATGTTTGTGTGTGTGTGTTTGTGTGTTTGTAGGATAATGTCTCTGTGTTCATGACTGTCTGCATTTGTGTGTTTGTGTGCATGTGTGAGAGTGTGTTCTTTATGAGTGTGTGTGACTGATCAAAATGGGATTACGGCTGGTCTCACTGATTGAAACATAGACTCTGAATACAGAACGAGACGGGGTGATGGGCTGGAATTGTCACGGCACGAACTCTCGATAATTGGTATCACAATATGGCAAGGATGTGGTGATATCTCTGAAAATGAGATGAGTCACTGTGGGACTTGCCCTGCGAGTTGCATGAGGAGGTTTCAGAACCAGAGATTGGAAAATGATAAAACATGAAGACCATTGAGTTTTGTTTGATTTGGGGTGTCCGGATGTGTCTGCAGGATTAATAACCTCCAGCATTCCTACAGATTTCAGACGTTAAGATATGTGTCTGAGCCACAGCCATTTTGCATTCTTCTTTTTCTTTGACGACCTTGTTTCAATTCACTGAAAAATTAAGCTTTTAACAGTCTTCCATCATGTAGAATGATTCCTGGTATAAAACTCGTGCACGACATTTGAACCTTTCCCCACATCATAAGAACTTAATTTTTTTTATTAGTCAGTTATCTATACTAATCAATTCAGAGGAATTGATCTGAATTGCATTCCAGTCACGTACAGCTCCATATAAACAGTTCCCCATACATTCTGGATATAAATAAAATGCAAATCCCTCATTCTGCTGCAGAAGGTCTAGAATCTCATTCCATGCAAATGCACACACCTGCTCAGCTTTATCTCACCGAACATAAATGAATAGTTCTGACCAATAAGAATCGGAATTTGTACTGAAACAACCAAAGTTGAAGCACTGGGTTTTTTGGCTGACTTGTGAGAAAATGTTGATTTACAATGGGATGAAATGAGGGTGAAGGTGGGAGTTGCCGGGGTGTTGGGTTGGTGTTTGAGGTATTGGGCTGAACAGGTCATAAGCTATATTTTCTGCTTCATCCCAACTCCTGAGCAGAATGTGAACCTCGACTAAATGGGGTCAAACGTGTAAGAGGAATATTGTCACAGAATGGCAGCTGTAGTGATGATGGAGCCTCATTTTCTGTGCCCTGAAGGTTAAGGAACTTTCAGGTGTGAATGGGAAGAGTCATGGAGGGATGGAGAGGGAGGTGGTGCTCTTCCTGGGGATTGGTGACCATGGTGGTGACCCCAGTCAATAAAAGAACCCCTCCCACCCTCCTTCCTCCAGCTCCACTTTCCAGAGAGTGTTGGGGAACAGATCCAACAAATATCACCCAATGAAACCTAAATTTCACCCATCTCAGCATTAGCACGAAACTGACTGATCAAAACTTGACCCTTGCAACTTCATTGCCAAGCTGAGAGAGTACCACGGGGCACCAGTCTTCACATCAGTTTAACAGAGCATTAAGCATCCAAATGTGTGACCACACATACTCCACACCCTAGGACAGGGGGTGGCAGAATGGAAAGCATGTCAGGAGTGAATGTGATGATATCGGGTATACCCATTTTATTGTCCGAAACTTAAGCCAAGATCTTAAGTCTTGTACGTAGCTATTAAATTTCAAAGTTCGAAGTATATATATGCACAATATACAAGCCTGAGATTCATTTTCTTGCGGGCATACTCAGAAAATGCAACAGCCACAATAGAATGAATGAAGGACTTGATCATCAAGTCCTTCACTCACATCCACTGTGATGAAGTGTTTTGAGAGGTTGACCATGACATCTGACATATATACTGTACGACGTACGTTCGTGATAATAAACCTGATTCTGATTCAAGAACTGCGAAGGAGCACTGGAAACAACCCAAAACGTGATGGAGTTGCACCAAAGAAGAGCAATTCATTGCTGACTGTGAGAACCCCGAGAGAGAGTTGTTTCTCCTGTCGTCACTGAAGACGGCTGTGGTAAGGAAACTGGATTTGCCTCAATGAGCACGGTTTAATCCCAGGTAGACAAGATGGCCGGAGTGGAAACCAAATGACAACATCTGTGTCAGTGATAACCTAGTGAAGTCCCATCAGGAACCATAGAGAGTGTAGCCACATGATTCAACCTTTTCCCAGTCCCACATGCAGTGTTGGGGCACCAGACCATCCACTAACGATGAATGTTCACTTCGTCCCTCTGATTCTCCACTGCTGGGGACAAATGGGGAATACAGCCTGAAGGATCAGGGCAGACCAGGCCAGGAGAAGACCAGGGAAGTGAAGACATTATGTTGACCGAGGTGGCACAAGGAACAACAGGAGAAATATTCTCATGTGAGACACAACTCTGCTGATACTTGAAGCAGTCCATCTACGTGATCGGAATGAACTTGCCCATCCTGGATGGGAGAGTTGACTGATGCTCTGGAGCCTATTCAATGTTTCTGATCTGGATCACTGTAGACTGACACTCTGAGTCCTGATGGACCAGATGTTCCACCATGGAACCTGGTAAATTAATGACTAATCACCTCCCTCTCCATTCTTCCCTGTCACTTCCCCTCAATGCTCGCAGAATTACTTCATCTGCAATACACAGAAAGAGATGTGGTTCTTCACTCCCTGCAGTTTCCATTCTATGATGCAGCTTTGGGCTTCCAGATCTCAGAACGTCCCCTTTCCCTACCCCAACCTACCACTGTATGTTTGACCCTGTTTGGGTGAGGTTCAAAGTTTCTACTCGGGAACAGGGACAGACAGCTGAACTTCAAATCTGCCACCCAACAGTGTCTGGCAACTCATTCACAGCCCCCTCATTTGCCTTTTTATTCCATTATAATCCTTTGTTCTCAGGCTGCAGATTATTGCTATCTGACAAACTCAGCAATTCAAATCACATTTTTAGTTAATGTTCCAGCTCTTAGTTTTATTGATTATTTGCATGTGATATGTAAGAAGTGATCACTAGATCTGTGCATTTGCATTGTACCAGACAAAGATTGCTCCTTACTGTAACTAAGTTAAAATAAGTAGTAGTTTTCCCAGCAAACTCTTGCCCCAGAAGATCAGTTTGAACAGGAATATTGACCATTTATGTTTGGTTCAGCTTGTCAGAAACAGAAAATAACCCCATTCTTATTGAGGAAAACAGCATTTATGATTCCTCCTAATGGTCCCAAACTATTTGGCAAAATTACCAAAACAGTATTGTCTATTTGTAAAGCCTTGAGCCAATATTCCAAATCCATGTGAGTTTTATTATATCTTCCTGAATTGTACATGACCCAGTTCATGTTTTGTTTTTACCAACTATAGTTCAGATAACTAACAAGGGATTGGAATATCATAGTTAAAGGAAAGGTAAAACACCTCCCAACTTTAGCTCATCACGAGCAAAGCAACTTTGTCTAAGATTAAAAAATAGTAATTTTCCTTAGGTCACAGTCTATTTCATCAAACATAGAGTGAATTCAAAATCCCTATCTTGCTCTTCATCTCTGTTATTGTCTGGTCTCTATCCAACCTTCATTCTCACCCTCTCTGAATCACAGAATCTCAAAAGCTGCCAAGCTTCAAGGAACATTTTTGAAACTCAGCCTCATCTGCTCTCTTTTTCCTCCACACTCACTCTCTCTTTCTATCCCTCTCCTCTCTCTCTCTCTCTCTCTCTCTTTCACTCTCTCTTTACTCTCACTAAATCATAGGATCTCAGAATTTGGCAAATCTCCTTTGAAACTCATGGATCACTCACCCACTTTCTATCAATTCAGAACATGAAAAAGGTGGTCAAGATGGTGCCAGCGTACAACGTTCCCATAGTCGACATCTTCCAGATGGCAAGCAAAAAGCTTTTTTACTTCTTTTACGTATGTTTTCACCTTAAAAACGTTTCTGGAGGGATAGAGCCTGCAACTTACAGCCTTCAGCACCGATGATCCCACTCCGGGATGTCCCACATCTTCCCCATCACAGTCTCAGCCATTGCTTCAGCTGATTCTGGATCAGAGCCGAGCATCCCTCCACCAGGCAGATACTCCGGTGACCCTAACGGCTGCAGGAAGTTTATGACCCAGTGTGAGCTGACTTTACAAGCCCAGCCAGGTCGGTTCAGTGATGATGTGCATACGTAAACTAGCTTACATGGTAAATCACTCGGACCCCATTCACCTGTTCAACGCTCTGTGAGAACAAGGTTCCCCCTACAGCTCAGTCCTTACACCAACTCGTGGTTGAGTTCAAGAGAGCGTTTGATCTTCCGGTGCAGGGTTAGGAGGCAGCTCACCGAATGGTACGGCACAGAAGAGTGCGGTGGAGCAAAGGGATCCATAATTCATTGAAAGTGGCCTCTCAGGTTGATAGGGTCATAAAGAAAGCTGTATATGATGTTGGTGAGGCCCAATTTGGAGTATTGTGTGCAGTTTTGATCACCTACTAACAGGAAAGTTATAAACAAGGTTGAACAAGTACAGAGAATATTTACAAGGATGTGTTGCTGGAGCTTGAGGGCCTGAGTTATAAGGAAAGATTACATGGGTTAGGACAGTATTCCTTAGAACGTAGAGGATTGAGAGGAGATTTGATAGAGATGTACAAAATTATTAGTCCTTAGGTATTGTAAATGCAAGCAGGCGTTTTCCACTGAGGTTGAGTGACACTACAACCAGAGGTCATGGGTTAAGGGTGAAAGGTGAAAAGTTTAAGGGGAACATGAAGGGAAACTTCTTCACTCAGAGGGTGGTGAGAGTGTGGAACGAGCTGCCAGCGTAAGTGGTGCACGAGAGCTCGATTTCAACATTTAAGAGAAGTTTGGATCGGTGCATGGATGGAAGGGGTATGGAGGGTTATGGTCCGGTGCAGGTCGATGGGAGTAGTCAGTTTAATAGTTTTCGGCATGGACCATTTTTGTTCTGTACTTCTCTATGATTCTACTTCCGTTTCCCATTGAGAAATAATGTGCGGGTTCAGGGACAGGAACCTACCTGAGACTTGAACCCAATCCGGAGAAAACACATTGTCTACTTTAATCTAAGGGTCCTGCCATCTGACCTGATAAATCCAGTTGTGAAAACATCACAGGCCAATGAGGTGAATTTAGATGAATGGCAATAAAATGGATATAAAGTTTAGAAGGAAGTGGAGTTGTGAGGACTGACAGAGATGAAGACATAGAATCTTCTCCTCAGTCTCAGCCCGAGACTTACAACTACAGAAAGCCTCCTTTCTGTGGCCCTGACATGTTTTTCTGCAACTCATGGCAAAGTTTTTGTAAGAATGGTACTTGTGTCTGGAAATCTTTTTTAGAATTATAATCTCTGATGGAATTACTACAGAGAGTAAATGTGCTCTTTAAGAATAAAATAATAATGTTTAATCTGCTTCGTTAGCTGGAAGTATCCCCTCCTTGGTTGTGAGGGGTGGTCCCACCACTCGAAATAGTGATTATTCACAGCTAAACCCATTCAGAAAAGAGACCAAAATAGATAAGTAAATTAGTCTTTGACTTATAGGTTGCTACAGTATAACCTCTCTCAAGTGAGTAGGCTAATAGCTGTCTATAACTTTAAGGCTTAAGGTCTCGTCTTAAGTTTAGGACAATAAACTTGTCTGGCGGGAGGATAAGATGGCGGCGCACCTGCATGTGCGCAGCTCTCCAGTGAAAAATGATATCGTATCTGTTAAATAGGGGCCGTGGACAATTCTGATTTGATGGAGAATGGATGGGAAAGCACAGAGGAACATCTGGAGAAATTTCTGAAACGCCCGTTCGCTGCTGTCTTTACTGTGCGGTCAGGAATCTTTCGGAGGCTAGGCCTCAAAATCCCGTCCTTGCCTGCTTTTGGCGACCGAGAAGGAGGTCGAATCGTTCGGACAGAGATGGCGCTCAGTACTCAGTGTCGGAGAGCTGATCAGAGCTCGAAATTTTCGCATGACTCAGAGTCGGACCGTGGTCGGGCATGGAGGGGAGAGTTTTTCTTCCTTCTCCCCTCTGCGTGAGATGTGGGACA
Organism: Mobula birostris; assembly: GCF_030028105.1. Classification (NCBI taxonomy): domain Eukaryota; kingdom Metazoa; phylum Chordata; class Chondrichthyes; order Myliobatiformes; family Myliobatidae; genus Mobula; species Mobula birostris. The sequence goes on from NW_027278300.1 coordinate 140,445, forward strand.
TTTGAGAGACTTTGAACTTTACTGTGTTCATGGACTTCTTCATCAAGTTATGGTATTGTTACACTGTTTGTAACTATATGTTATAATTATGTGGTTTTGTCAGTTTTTTTCAGTCTTGGTTTGTCCTGTGTTTTGTGATATTACACCGGAGGAAATAATGTATCATTTCTTAATGCATGCATTACTAAATGACAATAAAAGAGGGCTACATGTCTTCATAAGCAATCATCATAAAATGGATACACCCAGTATCATCACATACATGTACTGCCTGTGACTGTGTCTTAGCATACAGAGTGTGGGTGGTCACACATGAGATCGCTCAGAACTATGTTAGACTAATGTGAAGAATGGGGCCCCAAGGGTCTATTTATGCCCTGTGGGTCTGCACAGCAGCACCAATGTAAAATCATCCCTCGCTGTAGCAATGAAGTTGGAAGGGGCACAGTGTGTTCAGTATCTGCAGAGAGTGTGCAGAAATTAATGCATTTTGTATTTCAGTACAGGGGGTTCTGTTGATTCAGTCCCCAAACACTCTCTGGAAAGTGGATCTGGAGGAAGGAGGGTGGGAGGGGTTCTTTTATTGATGGGGTCACCACCATAGTCACCAATCCCCAGGAAGAACACCACCTCATGGAACTCACAGGGCAAGTCCCACAGCGACTCGTCTCATTTTCAGAGGTGGTCACCATATCCTCTCCATACTCTAATACCAATTATCGAGAGTTCGCGCCGTGACAATTCCAGCCCATCACCCATTGTCGTGGACTCTGTTTAGTGTCTCTGTTTCAATCACTGAGACCCATCATGATCACATTTGGGTTAGTTATGCACACTCAAAATAGAACACCGTCTCTCACACACACACACACACACACACATGTAAATTGACACACACTCAAACACATACGTGGACACATACACACACACATACATGTAAATTGACACATGTGGACACACAGTTGTGGACATGCACACACACATATACATGTAAATTCACACACACACACTGAGAAGAGTCGGAAGCAGTCAGGATTGGCTCTGTCTCTCCAGCTCAGTCAAATAGAGACCAGCTGTATCAACATGAGAGCTTGTCTTTATCTTATCCATGTTATCAGCTCCCAATATATAATCCAGGGACTGAACCTCACAAGTGTGATTTCCAGGACAGGGAAGAGCAAACGACAATGTTGGGCCTGTTTGTCCTGCTTCTGCTCTCAGGTAAGGAGACTCTCCTCGAGTGACACTTACCTTGATGTTGGTTGCTTCATGTTCTAACCTGTTTGTGTCTGTCTGTTCCCCTCTCTCCGGATGTAGCTGGTGCTGAGAGTGCTTCCATTGAGTCCAGGAACCTCATTCAATTCAGTAATATGATTTCATGCGTCATACCAGGCGTCAGCCCACTACTGAGATTCAATGACTACGGCTGTTACTGTGGACCTGGTGGATCTGGGACACCAGTGGATGACCTTGACCGGTAGGTGGACAGACGATCTCTACAGAGCCAGTTACCATCCGTTGGAGTCCAGGGACAGGGAAATCTTCTCATTCATTGTCAGAGGCAGCAGGATTGCATCTTCACTGAAGTCCCAGTGATGGTACAGAGGATAGTGTTGGGTTTGCAGTGCCCCCGGTCTGTACAGGAGTTCAGGACTGTTTAGTGGAACACACCGAGGACAGAGCAGCTGCTCCCAGGGAGGATTCTGTCCTTCTGGAGGATTGGACAGGGGGTTCGATCATGGCAGCACAAGAGAGAACCATGACACAGTAGCTACGTTAGTAAGGGAGCGAGGAAGGGAAGGAGAGAGGGCAACCAGCTGGTCGATCAGTCTGTTGCTTGTTGTTGGGTGTTGAACACACACAATCCATAGAAAAAGGGAAAAACTAAACATTGGTCACCTTCTCAGGTCTATTGTGGTCATGTCACTTGGAGGAATTCTTTTCCACATTCCTGCCTGAGTCTCCACAGATCCTGATTCCACGTCCCACTGTGAAGCTCCTCCCCAACTCCCTGGTACGATATGAGCCTGCTCAGTTTGCCTCAGCTCAGATCACCTCCTGACTCTTAGCTCTACATGGGAAGTGTGTGACACTGCAGGCTGCTGTAACAGTGTTCTGTTAATTCTAGTCCATGAGTTTTCTACTAAACGTTATCTGTGATTTTACAGGTGCTGCCAGACCCATGACAAGTGTTATGAAGATGCTAAGGAAAAAGAGAAGTGCAGAATAGTCTACTCACCCAAAATGATACATTACAAGTACAGCTGCTCAAAAGGGAAACTCGAATGTACAAGTGAGTATGATCGGAGAGTGCCTGATTGCCTTAATTTTATCTCTGCTTCCATGGTCAGCAACTTTGGTCCATCCCTCATCGCCTTTGTGAAGGTGCTGGTGAGCTGCCATCTTGAACCACTGGAGTTGCCCTGGTGATGGTTCTCCCACAATGCTCTTGTGCTGAAGCTCCAGCATTCAGACCCAGTGATGATGGAGGAACGGGTTATGTTCCATGTCTGGATGGTGTGAGACTTGCAGGGACCTGTATGTGATGCTGATCTCTGTCTCTCTAGATGGTAAAGGTTATTGGTCTGGGAGATTTAGCTGAGATACACTGGCTGCTGAATTATACAATAGCACAGAATGCTGATAGTGGATATTGCTAGAGATCATTTCATTTGGTTTATTATTGTCGCAGGTAACAAGTCACAGTGAAAAGCTTTGTTTTTCCTGCCATCCATACAGACAGAGTTGCAATGAAATCAGTTCCTTTGTCACTAGTAATGACGAGCTCCTTCTGTGTTTGGGAGCTGCACTCACCCAGGTACTGGGGCGATATCCCACTCCTGGCTGATGGTGGAAAGGCTTCAGGCAGTAAGACATCAATCACTTCTTATGGGATGTTTAAGTTCTGACCTGCTCTTGGAACCACTCGTTAACGCATCTTGGTGAATTATATGTGAGGGTCACCAGTGAACCCCAGTGCAAAATCACAGAGACTCTGGCAATTCAAACACAACAACAGATTTAAGACAGAAAGTAAGCAAGAAAACTAACAAGAACTCAGGCAAGCTATGCAGAATCCTGACAAACAGAAATCGTTCAGGTACACAGAAGAACTCGGACAGAGTTTCACCAGACAAGGGCGCACAATGACTGAGCAAAGAGGGGCTGGACAGTTCCCCTGACATACACCCTGGAGCACATAGGAATTCAGAACAGCCCCGGAGCCCAGGCAAAACATTAACCCCCAAGTCAACGACTACACTGAAAGACAGAGAAAATCCTGTGCTGACTCAGTTACCCAAATTGAATAAAAATGATAAATGCAAGGAGAGCGTCTGATCCCAAACGAGACACCTGCAATACAAAGTGAGTGAGTTCTAAGAAAAATAATTAGAATCCAAATCAGAATCAGGTTTAATATCACCAGCACATGTTGTGGAATTTGTTAACTTTACAGCAGCAGTACAATGAAATACATGATAAATAAATATACAGAAAAAATATGAGTAACATTAAGTATATATGTCTAATAAACTCTTCTTGGACTTCTAGCCAAGTACAGGTATCAATTATATCTGACGTCATCAAAACATCAGTGATAATCAATACCGATACCCAGCTGGAAGCCCAAGAAGAGTTTATTCATCATATATGCCGGGAAAGCACGAGGTGCTTTTCTTTTATACACATGTCTATTAAATAATTGAGGTAAAACACGTAGTGCAAAATAACAGAAATAAAGAAGTAGTGAGGTGGTGTTCACGGGTTCAATGTCCATTTAGAAATCGGATGGCAGAGGGGAAGAAACTGTTCCTGAATTGCTGAGTGTGTGTCTTCAGGCTTCTGTAGCTCCTCCGTGATGGTAACAATGAGAAGAGGGCATGTCCTGGGTGATGGGGTCCTTAATAATGGATGCCACCTTCCTGGGGCATTGCTCTTGAAGATGCCTTGGATACTACAGAGGCTGGTACACATGATGGAGCTGACTAATTCTACAGGTTTCTGCAACTTAATTCGATCTTGTGCAGTAGCCCCCTCCCACATACCAGACGGTGATGCAGACAGTCAGAACACTTGGAGAAATTTTTGAGCGTTTTAGTTGACAAACCAAATTTCCTCAAACTCCAAATGAAATATAGCTGCTGTCTTGCCTTCTGTGGTTAAGAAAGCATACTGTGCATTGGCCTTCATCAATCGTGGGATTGAGTTTAAGAGCTGAGAGGTAATATTGCAGCTATATAGGACCCTGGTCAGACCCCACTTGGAGTACTGTGCTCAGTTCTAGTCACCTCACTACAGGAAGGATGTGGAAACCATAGAAAGGGTGCTGAGGAGATTTACAAGGATGTGGCCTGGATTGGGGAGCATGCCTTATGAGAATAGTTTGAATGACCTCGGCCTTTTTTCCTTGGAGAGACGGAGGATGAGAGGTGACCTGATAGAGGTGTAAAAGATGATGAGAGGCATTGATCGTGTTGATAGTCAGAGGCTTTTTGCCAGGGCTGAAATAGCTAGCACGAGAAGGCACAGTTTTAAGGTGATTGGAAGTAGGTACGGAGGAGATGTCAGGGGTAGGTTTTTTACACAGAGGGTGGAATGGGCTGCTGGCGGCGGTGGTGGAGACGGGTACGATAGGGTATTTTCTTTCTTTCTTTTTAAATCTTTTTATTCATTATTATTGAAAATCAACAACAGAGAAAAATACATCAAAATAATCAAGACAACATATCCATATGTAGAATAAGAGTTAAACTATCAACCAAGTTGAACAGTATATCAGGAATAATAAAGAAACAAAATGTTAAACCTTTTTTTATGGAAAAAAGAAAGAAAGAAAAAAAAGATCCCCTACTAACTAAAACAGAAGAGAACCACTAATAACAAAAATAAACGGGAAAAAAAAACCCATTTGGAGCACAAACCCGAAGCTATATGCCATGCAAGCTTCCATAAAAAAAAGACATCAATCCGCCAACCAAATCCATTTACCCAAGCATCAGAAAAGGACCATCTTTATTAACTCAAATCAAATGATAATAACGGGCCAAAGAACCCCACCTTTTCTCAAAGTCAAATCTGGGATCAAAAGTTCGACTTCTAATTTTTTCCAAACTAAGACATAACATCACCTGAGAGAACCATTGTATCAAAGTGGGAGCAGAGGCATCTTTCCATTTCAATAAAATAGCCCTTCTAGCCAATAATGTGACAAATTCAGTTACGTATTGGTCTGATATAGAAATACCATGAATATGTTGAGGAATTATACCAAACAAAACTGTCAATTTATTAGGTTGTAAATTAATTTTTAAAGCTTTAGAAATTGTAGAAAAAATAGATTTCCAAAATTGTTTCAATACCGAACACGACCAAAACATATGTGTCAATATAGCTATCTCAGTTTTGCATCTATCACACTGACTATTTACATTAGGAAATGTTTTAGACGATCTCTCCTTTGTCAAATAATAATGATGTACAATTTTAAATTGAATTAGGGAATGACTGGCACAATTCGAAGAAGAGTTAACCAGCTTCAAAATTCGCAACCAATCTTCTGTTATCAAGGTCACGTTAAGCTCTCTTTCCCAATCTTGCTTAATCTTAAGTAGAGAATAGTTATCTCGTTGTAATAGTAAATTATAAATTTTCCCAATAAAACGTTTCACTAAAGGGTTCATTTTTAAAATAATGTCTAACAGGTCAGAGTCTTGTATATATGAAAATTACTTAAATATTCTTGTAAGAAATGTCTGACCTGAAGATATTGCAAAAATGTGAATATGAGAGAGAGTATTTGGTTACTAATTTCTCAAAGGACATCAATCGGCTTTCTTGAAACAAGTCCATAAAGGAAAAAATTCCTTTATTCCTCCAAAGAGAAAAGGTAGGATCACTAAGTGAAGGCTTAAATAAATAGTTTTGATAAATTAAACTAAAAAGGTGAAATTTTTTAAGATTAAAAAACTTACGAAACTGGTACCAGCTTCGTAATGATTGATTAATCATAGGATTTATATTTAGAATAGAAATTTTGGCTAATTGTACAGGTAAAGGAGCTCCTGATAACGAAGTTAAATGAAATTGTTTCACAATTTTCAATTTCACATCAACCCAAGATGGTCGTCCCTTTTTATCAGTCCAATATAACCAAGAACACGCATAACATATATTAACCGCCCAGTAATACATTCTTAAATCAGGCAAAGTAAGACCTCCATCCTTTTTTAATTTTTGTAAATGACATTTTCCAATTCTTGGTCTTTTATTATTCCAAACAAAAGATGAAATAATAGAGTCAACCTGATCAAAAAACTTCATAGTTAGAAAATTAGGAATATTTTGAAATACATATAAAAATTTTGGTAAAATCATCATTTTAAGTGCCTGAATTCGACCTGCTAACGAAAGTGTAAGTGGATTCCATCTACAAAAAAATTGCTTCATAAAATCCACTAAAGGAACTATATTAGCTCTATAAAGGTCTCCATAATTTTTAGTGATGATAATACCTAAATATTTAAACGAATCCGTAACTTTTAGAGGAATGTCATCATATACAGAAGCAGAATCATTTAAAGGAAATAATTCACTTTTATGCAGGTTTAACTTATATCCTGAAAACAATCTAAATTCATTTAATAATTTCACTAAACTAGGAATAGGTTCTTCAGGATTCGAAACATAAACCAAAAGATCATCCGCATAAAGGGAGATCTTATGAATAGCCCCATTTATAGAAATTCCTTGAATATGTTTAGCTTCACAAAGTGCAATAGCCAAAGGTTCCAACATCAAATTAAATAACAGAGGACTTAACGGACATCCTTGTCTCGTACCCTGGGAAGGTTGGAAAAAGGGGGATCTACAGTTATTAGTGATAACAGTGGCAATAGAGCTTTTATATATCAATCTAATCCATTTATTAAAATTAGTACCAAAGCTAAATTTCTCTAAAACTTTAAATAGATATTTCCATTCAACTCTATCAAATGCCTTTTCAGCATCTGGAGAAACAACACATTGGGGAGTCTTAGAGAGGGATGAGTAGATAATATTTAACAGTCTCTGAGTGTTAGAAAAAGAATAACGGCCTTTTATAAAACCTGTTTGATCCAGAGAAATAATCTTAGCTAGTATATTCTCCATCCGATTAGCCATTATTTTTGAAAGAATTTTGGCATCCACATTTAATAATGAAATATGTCTATATGAAGCACAATCAGTAGGGTCTTTATCTTTCTTAAGAATTGAAGAAATAGAAGCTTCATAAAATGTGGAAGGTAACTCTCTTAGCAGAAAAGAATCTTTAAGCATTTCCAACATATAAGGAGTAAGCAAATGTTCAAATTTTTTATAAAATCCTACAGTAAAACCATCCAATCCAGGAGCTTTACCAGACTGCATTGAAAGAATAGCTTTCTGAATTTCTCTTTCAGTAAAAGGAGCATCAAGAATTTGCTGATCTTCAACAAATATTCTAGGAAAATCAATCTTTTGTAAAAAGGCAGCTGGAAACTGAGATTTATAGAGTTGACTGTAATAGTCTTGAAAAATGTTATTAATATCTTCATAATTACAAGCTAAACTACCATCTCCCTTACGAATTTTTAAAATTTGTCTTTTAGCTCTAACTGCTTTAAGTTGAGACGCTAATAGCTTGTTACTTTTATCTCCAAACATATAAAATTGACTTTTTAAATTAAGCAAATTTCTTTCAATAGGATAAGTTAATAGTAAATTATATTGTGATTGAAGTTCAACCCTTTGTTTAAATAAATCAACATTAGAGGAAACTGCATAAGTATTAGCCAGATCTTTAATTAGTTTTGAAATTCTATCTAACTCTATTTTTGTCTGTTTCTTGAGTTTAGTCAAATAAGATATTATCGGACCTCGCAAATATGTTTTAAGTGTATCCCATATAATCAATTTCGAGACATCTCCTGTATTATTAAGAAGAAAGAAATCTTTTATCTGAATCTCTATAAATTTGACAAAGTCCGAACTTTGTAATAAATTCTTTGGAAAGCGCCAAGGCAAGTTTACATTACTAACATCATTTAACTCAAAAGTTAAGCTTAAGGGTGCATGATCCGAGACTGCAATAGCATCATATTCACATTTCTGGACTTTGGACAAAAATCGGAAATCAGCTATAAAATAATCAATTCTGGAATATTTATTATGAATATGTGAATAAAAAGAATAATCTCTGTCATTAGGATGTAAATTTCTCCAGATTTCTATCAAACCATAATCAATTAAAAAGGAATTATTAAGTGTTGCCGAACGACTCGGAAGCTGCTGATTGGTTGAACTCTTGTCAATCAAAGGGTTTAACCAACAGTTGAAGTCACTTCCCGTCAGCAGCATATATTCACTTAAGTCTGGTAATAAACCAAACATATTTTTTAAAAAAGGATCAGCTACATTAGGTCTGTATAGATTAACTAGGACAATTTTTCTATTACAAATTGTTCCTTTAATAATTAAAAATCTACCATTATTATCTGAGACAATGTCTTCTTGAATAAAAAAAATTAGATTTAATAAAAATAGATACTCCCTTTGTTTTATTTTTACAAGTATCATGGTATTGAAGGCCCTTCCATGTTTTAAAAAATCTATTTTGATTGCCCATTCTGATATGCGTTTCTTGAGCAAAAATTATATCGGGCTGGAATCGATTAAAAACTTTAAATGTCTTCTTTCGCTTAATAGGGTGATTCCATCCACGTACATTCCAACTAATAACGTTTATCAGTTTAAGTACCATTGGATATTATTCTTAAATACAACAAACACGCGGGCTAATCAAAGATGGCGGAGATGAATATAACCAAATAGAAAACGCGCATGCTCCGGAACTCCATAATGGGGAAAAAATACCAAAAGTGTGTGTGGAAAAAAAACCCACAAAAAACCCCAAAATACAAAAATAGCCCCAAACCTCCCACCATCCCCAAAGAAGGAAATCTGACAAAAGAAAGAAAGGCCGGAACGCATCCCCAAGAAAAGACTTAAGAATGGAATTCCGCGTGCTGCTCAATTTAAATAATAATTAGAAGTTTTTTCTCCCAATTCCCCCCTCCCCATTACAACGAAAATACGTAACCTTAAGATAAGAAAGCCCAGCAAAGAAAAAGATGTTCATACTTAATCATTGAAAATAAACTAAGGGAATGCGAAAACAGTCTCCAAAGATGCCAAAGCAATACTACTAACCCAAAGAGTTTAATCTCTAAAGAGAGAAAAGCAGCGCCATTATTCTTTAACTTACTACCTTATTTAACAAAAGAACCAAAGCTAATTATCTATTACTAAACACTCCGCAATATAAGAAAAAAGCCTATATAAACTGTAAGCAAACTATCACTTAATTAATAAAGAAAAAGAAAAATAGAAACAGATAATCAAACCAGTTCACAATCTATCCACTGTATTAATACACTCCGTATACTAAACAGTCTTTAAAAAAAGTCATTCTTAGTCAAACCAAGAAGATCACCTCTTCTTTAAGTAATTCATCGATCAAAGGATATCTTCAGCATACCGAAATCTTCAAAGCCTGTTTTCTTTCAGAAAATTATTCAGAAATATCTAATATCCTTCATACATCAGCCGATTCCACAATAGAGTTGACAAAATCCGATGCCGCTTGGGGATCCAAGAAGACACGAGGGTTGAATCTTTAGGAAATAACTTTAATCTCGCTGGGTATCTCAGGGATGGAAAGAGTCTTTTTTCGTGAGCGATCTTCATGACCGATAGGAATTTGATCCGTTGTTCCATAACTTCCCATGGATAATCTTCATAAAAACGGATCTCGGAACCGTTAAATTTAAAAACTTTCTGTTTTCTTTCACATTTTATGATTTGGTCTTTAACTTTAAAGCGAAGAAAGTTGACTAAAATTGGTCGAGCTTTATCTGACGAAGTGAAAATTCTGTGAGCTCTTTCAATATCGGGAGGCTGAGATAGAATATCCAGGACAGGGATTGAAACAGATTGGCAAAGTAATCCAATAAATTCCCATTCTCGGAGCCTTCTTGAAGACCCACAATACGAATGTTATTCCTACGCAACCTTGCGTATAAATCGACAATTTTGCGTTGAGTCTGTTCCAATCGGGTTGAAATATCCGCAATCTGACATTTCGATTCTTTAAACTCAGTATTCAAGGAAACAATATTTTCCTCAATAGTCTGTAAACTCTGTCGGAACGACTTCAACTCAGAAGTGTTATTGTCTATTTCCTTGTCGAGACCCATCAACGCACGTTGCAAACGCTCAGCCCAGGCAGGCATATCTTCTGATTTTTCTTTCGATGTTTTTCCCTTTCCATTGCTGGGTTCAAAAGGCTGTTTTCCACTTCTTAAAGGATACGACATAATGACCACTATTTCCCTCCCAGATCCAAAAAATAAAAGTTGAATAATTCAAAGTTTAGACTGGGGAAAAGGAGGGATTAAAGGCAGCCACAACATTTATATATCACTCCATTGAGCTACAGGCGGAAGACCCATGATAGGGTATTTTAACAGACTCCTGGATAGATACATGGAGCTTAGAAAAATAGAGGGCTATGGGTAACTCTAGGTAATATTTAAGGGAAGGACATGGTCGCCACAGCTTTATGGGCCGAGGGCCTGTATTGTGTTGTAGGGTTTCTGTGTTTCTATGTTTCTAAATTTCTATGTTTCTATATTCTCTATAGCTGCACCGATATGTACTGACCTGGTTAAGTCGTCAGAGATATTGACACCCAGGAACTTGAAATTGCTCATTCTCTCCACTCCTGATACATACAGAAATAAACTGAATGGCAGTAATTACATATATGTTTATTAAATAGTTAAATTAAATACGTAGTACAAAAAAAGGAATTAAAAAAGTAATGGGGTAGTGTTCATAAGTTTAATGTCCATTTAGAAATCAGATGGCAGAGAGAAAGAAGCTGCTCTTGAAGTGTGTGCCTTCAGGCTTCTGTACCTCCTTCCTGATGGTAACAATGAGAAGAGGGCATGTACTGGGTGGTGAGGATCCTTAATACTGGACAACTCCTTCCTGAGGCAGCTTATGGGACATAAAGGGTAACCAATCCAAGGAAGACTATACACACCTGAGAATTATGAGAGGCATAGATAAAATAAACAATCACAGCCGTTTTCCAAGACAGGAAAGTCTAAAACTAGAGGTCTAGGTTTAACGTGGGAGTAGAAAAAGATTTAAAAGGAACAACTTGTTCACCCAGAGGCTGCTGGGTATGTAGAAGGTGCAAAGGAGATGGGAACAATTACAATGTTTCAAAGATAGTTGGAAAGCTTTAGAGGAATCTGGGCCAAGTGCAGACAGATGGGATAGCATAGAAAGACAGTGGGTCAGCATGGATGAGTTGGGCCGAAGAGCCTGGCTCAGAGCTGCAAAACCTTTACGACTCTAGGGACGTGAAAGATGGCTGAATTACGCTCCTTATTTGAAGATGGTTATTGTCTGACACGTGTGTGTTGTTAATGTTACTCACCAGCTAGTGGTCAGGGCCCAGATATTGCTGGATCATATGCAGAGAGCAAATTATGAACTGAGCATTATTGATGAGTAAGTACCGTCTGGTAGCACTGACACCATCAAAAATCATTTGAAATAGTAGATTGAGTAAATATTTGGCTCTGAATGCCTGCTGCACTATTTGTCAAGATATAGGTTTATCTTCTTGCTCAACAATTTTTCCTGACTTATCTCAATATTCCCAGATTCCTCCAATTTATCAATTTCAATCAGCTTCAGTTTTGAGTGAATTCATGGCATCCACAGCCCCCTGGCACAGGATCTTCCCCCAGTTTGAACCCTCAATGGCTTGCCCTTAATCTGCGCCAGTGACCCCTGGTTCTATTTCCCATCAGTACAGGAAACACCCTCTTCATATCTGTCCTGTGATCCCTGCTGTGGTTTCAAAATTCACCCACAGAAAATGGATTCAGATGAATAAAAGGAGGAATATTTTTGCATCACTTCACCTCAGCATTTTACAGAATGCAATAGAAATGTTGTGACCAGTTTGATTGCAGCAAGATCCCAATGGAACCATGACCAGATAAAATATCTGAGCTGATATTTGCAGGACAATTCTGATCACATTAAAAGAAGGTTCTCCCAAGCTCTTTTGTTACATACAATCTCCTCACCAGACAGATGAAAAATATGCTCAGTTTAACAGTCAGGAGAGAGATGGAGTCACTTCTCCCTCAGGAGCACAGTGGAATATCACTCTTGCAGTTTGTGTTAATGTCACTGCAGTGGGACTGAAACCTCAGAGTCAGAGGCAAGATCCAAGGCTGCTGCTTGGAGCCACTCAGTGGTGAAGGGCTAGGGGTCACCAGGGACTTTTCTAGAATCTTTTCCACAATAACTCAGCTATGATTGTGGTGTAGATCTTCATAGGATGTGTTATTCTGATGTCAATACAAGTCTGACATCAGTTTAAAAGGATCCATTGACTCTAGAAATGATGAGGTCATCACAATGAAATTAAAAACCCAAATTACAATTAGTATTTTAAATGATTTACAGAACATTTATATAAAGATTAGAATGTTACACATAATATATAGATGGAAGTTGAATTATCAAAATATATTAAAATTTAAAATTATCTTTCATTCTTTCATAATCCAAGGCAAATACTGTATCATTAATATAATGGATTATTTTCAATATGCTTCCTTTCAGGTAAAAGTCACTGTGAGAAGTTTATCTGTGAATGTGATCGAAATGCGGCCATCTGCTTCTCGAAAGCAAAATACAACCCTGAGAATAAAGGCATCAGTCAATCTCGCTGCAAATAGGAGGTCGATCTGACCATGTGGTTATGATTTTTCTTGTCTTTATCTAACAAATACTTTCCTTCCAAATTGTGTCATCTGTTTTATTTCCAGGAGCTCAAACATCTTTGAACTCCATATTAACTATGTTACTATAATCAATAATCTGATTTAAATCCAACACTCCCTATCCTGTCTTACATTATTTGTGCCACTCAGAAAGATAAAGCTCTTCATCACTTTAAACTCTCTCCCAATGAAAGCACATACTGGTTACTTTATAAACCAAAATTTGAAAGTATCATGTCCATTTTGCTGATATTTTCACTAAAACAAATCCCATTGAACAACCAGGAATAAATTTTAATTGGGATGATAATCATTCCCTCAACCCAGGCTTTCCTTAAAGCCTCAGCTGTGGAACCTGAGGAAAAATCTGTTCACATTAAGGTGATGAAAACTTTGGGATGGCCCACAACAGATGCTCAGTTGGTTCCTTACAGGGTGTCTAAACACAATAACGATTGGAAGCTGCACTTGGAAATCCAGTTGTGATTATACTCGGAGATTGTTTGCAATGACGTTGCTGGTGGCACTCATAATATTAAGGTGGTGGGCAGGTATCTTCTATAATCAATTAAACCTGATTTGAGAGCATTGAAACATGCCTGGCGTCTCACTCTTGTATCACACCACATGTACCACAACGAGGAAAACCAGTCAAAGGACGGGAAGCACAGGCTGGGACTTCTCCTGGAGTGTTTCCATCCCACAGGCACAACTCAGACAAAACCTTCACCTATTCCATTACCACCCCTCCCCACTCCCCACCACCCATGTGCTTATAAGGGGACACCATCATGGGATATGTTTAATAATTAAGGCAAAAGATCAGTGGAAGAATTATGGACAGGGAACCAAGGGGTATATATTGACCATGGACAGCAGGAGACTTTGAGACAGGTTTGGAAATAGCTAGTTAGAAACTTAAAACTATTGTTTTGTGTCAAGGACCTAGTATTATGGGTTTGGATACCTTAACGAGGCAATGGTTAGCCCTAATTTCATATTTTGAGGTTAAATTTCAGGACTTTCAAGAACACCATAACAGTGCCAGGCCAGGAGCTGCCATCACACCAAATGAAGATTTTTAAAAAAAAATATGTATGATGCATTGCAGGCTGACTTTCCAAAAAAGGCTAATTTTGTCTAAGATTATGGGGACACAAGAAGGTTGAGGTGATTCTGCAGAGGAATATATACAGAGGATAGCATAGAAAACGGAACAATATTCAGGACTGCTGAAAGGGCAGGCTATGAAACCCACAATTTGTATTATTGCTAGTCTCCTTTGGCCTGAATTGCATTCTGTCCTTCCCAAACAGTGGACAGACTACTAATGTCTTGAAGTCAGACCGGTGGAATTTAGCATAGGAGACCAGGATTATATCATACCTTTTCACTTTCTCCGGATGTGCTTGTGAACTCATGTGGAAGAGATTTATTATGTAAAATGCGAGCTACTATTACCTACACTCCTGAGGGACTTACCAGGGAGCCATTGTGGCTATACTATTTCAGTAGTAGTCAATCTATTTTGTATAAGTGCAGTTACTCATTAACCACTTATCAAGGAGTTTGGAACATTTTTACGAGAGTGCCTTGAAAGCCTCTGGAGAGTTCTCTAGATTCTGTTCAGATCTATAACTCAGTAAGTGACACCGTTATCTTCACTGTACAGCTTATTATGACTTGGCGGGAAATCTTTCCCTGGAGGCTGAAGAGGGGATTGATAGATCATATAAATCAAACATGGCATGCCCCTAGTTTATCAAATGCTGCAAATCAAATTTATGAATAATGTATGATATGTATTTCACAGACTCCAGGGAATCTAGTGAATTTCGAAGGATCTCATACACCATGCTCTGATAGACCTTTCATGAATTTACAGATGGATTTCATAGAATTACCTTTGTGTGAAGGATATAAATATGTATTAGTCATTCTTGATGTTTTCTTCACGGTGGGTTGAAGCAGCTCTTTGTTGAAGGAATGATGCACTAGCCAAATATTTATTGAAAGAAATCATCCCAAGGAAAATTTGTTATTCTTTTACAATTTTTGTGTGAAATAACAGGATGAAGGAGAGGATATTAAGGAAAGGAATGGGTACTCATTAAAATGGATGGATGAAAAGGGAGTTTTGAATTAGCTTTTGAAACTATCACTGGATTAGATACATATATACATATTTCAATTACAATATTTGTGAGGTGCACTGTAGTCATGAAAGGACAAAAAGAAGGGGATGTGGAAAGGTACTTTACCTGTAGTAACAAAATGGCAATTTTGTCTGTAACAAAGTGGAACCTGTATTGTACCAAAGTGCTTGGGCAATAGTGTTCATACAACATTATGCTGATGGACCTTGAGTATATGACAAACTACAGAAAGACAAGCAGATGCGTAATTGGAAGAATGCCAAAAACACTGATTAAGCTGAATGTCCTTGAATTTGACTTAATACTATAAATGAGTGATTATGTGGTCTGTTTTATTGAAGCTCGTACTGGCCCTTGTGCCATGGTAGCCTTCCCTTGTAGCAATGATTGATCCACTCTGAGTTAATTTGTTGTTTGTTATAACATGTACCTAAAAGATGCTCGACACATGTCCCAGCTGTTCAAGACATTGCTAAGACTACACTTCAAATACCATGCGCAGTTCTGGTCACCTAGGTTGAGGAAGGATGTTGATAAATTGAGAAGGGTGTAGAAAAAATTATGAGAAAGAGAAATTGGATAGGCTGGGATTTTTCTGCAAGGAGTACATGAGGCTTGGGGGTATACCTATGTGGGTTTGTTATACATGAAAGGCATAGATAGGGTGAATGGTTACAGCCTTCTTCCCAGGATAGGAGCGTCTAAAACTGGAGGACATACAGATGGTTAAAGGTGAGAGGGGAACAAATAAAAGGAGACCAGAGGAGGAAGTTTAACACAGTGGATGGTGGGTACTAAATGAGCTGCCAGAGGAAGTTGTAACAATGGGTACAATCACAACATCTTAACGACATTTACACCGGACAATATGGATGAGTTGGGCCATAAGACCATAAGTCCATGGAGCAGAATTAGACCGTCCATGCCATCACGTCTGTTCTGCCACTGCATCATGACTGATTTATTATCCCTCTCAACCCCTTTGTCCTGTCTTATCCCTGTAACCTTTGACAACCTGACTAATCAAGAACCTTTCCATGCTGTATGAACCTATAACAGATACTGGTGACTGGGAATGGGATGTGGAATTAAAATGTTACAGTTCCCATTCTGACCTGTCTATCCACGGCCTCCTCTACTGTAAAGATGAAGCCACACTCAGGTTGGAGGAACAACACCTTATATTCCGTCTGGGTAGCCTCCAACCTGATGGCATGAACATTGACTTCTCTAACTTCCGCTGATGCCCCACCTCCCCCTCGTACCCCATCCGTTATTTATTTATATACACACATTCTTTCTCTCTCTCTCCTTTTTCTCCCTCTGTCCCTCTGACTATACCCCTTGCCCATCCTCCGGGTTTTTCCCCCCTTGTCTTTCTTCCTCGGCCTCCTGTCCCATGATCCTCTCATATCCCTTTTGCCAATCACCTGTCCAGCTCTTGGCTCCATCCCTCCCCCTCCTGTCTTCTCCTATCATTTTGGATCTCCCTCTCCCGCTCCCACTTTCAAATCTCTTACTAGCTTTTCCTTCAGTTAGTCCTGACGAAGGGTCTCAGCCTGAAATGTCGACTGTACCTCTTCCTAGAGATGCTGCCTGGCCTGCTATGTTCACCAGCAACTTTGACCCTGAGCCAATAGGCTGGTCCTGGACTTATTTCCTGGCATAATTTACATATTACTATTTAACTATTTATAGTTTTATTACTATTTATTATTTATGGAGCAACTGTAACGAAAATCCAGTTTCCCCCGAGATCAATAAAGTATGACTATGGCTATGACTATGACTATGATAAAGAACAGACCATAGGCACAGTAAAAAAAAGTCTCAAAGTCCTGAGTCGATCGACTCCTGAGTCCCCGATAGCAGGCAGTAAAAGGGAGAAACTCCCTGCCATAAACCTCCAGGCACCGTCA
Organism: Mobula birostris; assembly: GCF_030028105.1. NCBI lineage: Eukaryota > Metazoa > Chordata > Chondrichthyes > Myliobatiformes > Myliobatidae > Mobula > Mobula birostris. Next base: position 157,413 of record NW_027278300.1, read on the forward strand.
ACTTGCCGAAGCCTTGGAAGCAGCCGACCCCAGCCGACCCTGAGTCTATCCGTCCAAAAACTCCGAGCTTCCGAGCAGCCTCTCCGATACAGCCTCCTGAGCACCATCCTCTGCCGAGCACCTTCGACCTCACCCTGGCCGTTGAAACATGCAAAGCCGAGGATTTTGAGGCTTTCAGCTCCGGAGATTCCGGTTACCACACAGTAGCAGGGGCAGCGAAGCGGGCATTTCAGAAGTTTTCCAGATGTTCAGCTGTGCTCTCACGTCTGTCTCCATCATATCAGGATTGTGCATGGTCCCCTACTTGACAAATAACAGATATTCATCACCGAAGTGGCCGCGTGCACTGTCGTCGTGCCGCCATCCTCTCCCCCACTCCCAGGAGGATTTGGTGTCATATGCAAATTTGCTGATCCAGTTAACCACATTATCATACAGATCGTTGAAATAGATGACACACAACAACAGACCCAGCACTGATTCCTGCAGCACTCACAAGTCACAGACTTCCAGTCAGAGAGGCAACTATCTACTACGAATCTTAGGCTTCTCCCACAAACCAATGTCTAATCAAATTTACTATCTCACCTTGAATGCTGAGCACCTAAACCTTTTTGACCAAACTCCCATGCGGGACCTTATCAAAAGCCTTGTTAAAGTCCATTTAGACAACATCCACTGCCTTGTCTTCATCAACTTCCCTGATAACTTTCTCAAAAATCTCTGTAAGATTGTTTAGACGTGACCAGCCACTCACAAAGCCATTCTGACTATCCTTAATCAGTCCATGTCTATCTAAATAATTTTGCATTTGGTCCCTTAGAATATCTTCCAATAACTTTCCCATGACTGATGTCAACCTTACCGGTCTATAACTTCTTGGTTTATTTTTAGAGTCTTTCTTAAGCAGTGGAACAATGGTGGCTACCCTCCAATCCTCCAGTCAATAGGGATGATTTAAATATCTCTACTAGGGCCCTGACAATCTCTGCACTTGCCTCCCACAGTGTCCGGGGGAACAGATTGTCAGGGCCTGGGGAATTATCCACACTGATTTGCCTCAGGACAACAAACACCTCCTCCTCTGTAATCTGTACAGAGCCCATGAAGTTGACGTCACTTTGCCTCACTTCTCGAAACTCTGTGCCTATCTCCTGAGTATACACAGATGTAAAGAAATCATTCAAAATCTTCCCCACCTCTTTTGGCTCCCTGAATAGATTACCATTCTGATTTTTGCAGAGACCAGTTTTGTTCCTTGCAACCCTTTTGCTCTTAACATAACTGTAGAATCCCTTAGGATTCTCCTTCACCTTGTCTCTGGAGCAACTTCATCCCTTCTTTTGGCCCTCCTAATTTCCTTCATAAGTATTCGCTTGTATTTCCTATACTCCGTAAGTAAATCATTTGCTCCTTTGTATCTATTCCTACTGTGCCCCTCCTTTTTTTTTCTTAACCAGGGCCTTAATTTCCCTTGATAACCAAGGTTCCATACACCTGTTATTCTGACATGCACGTACAAGATCTGTACTCTCAGAATTTCACATTTGAAGGCCTCCCACTTTCCAAGTACACATTTGCCAGAAAACAGCCTGTCCCAATCCACATTTGCCAGGTTGTTTCTGGTACCAGCAAAATTGGTCTTTCTCCAATTTAGAATCTCAATCCACAGACCAAACTTACCTTTTTGCATACGTACTTTGAAACTAATGGCATTCAGATCACTAGATGCAAAATGTTCCCCTACACAGACTTCTGTCGCCTGCCCTGTCTCTTTCCCTATTAGCAGATCCAGTATCGCACGCTCTCTCGTTGGGACTTCTACGCACTGATGAAGAAGACTTTTCCAAACACATTTGACAAACTCTATCCCATCTAGTCCTTTTACAGTATTGGAGTCCCAGTCAATATGTGGAAAGTTAAAATCACCGGCTACAACAACCTTATGTTTCTTGCAACAGTCTGCAATCTCTTTAAAAATTTGTCCCTCTATATCCCTACGACTGTTGCACGGTCTCTAATAAAACCCCGTTAATGTGGTCATACACTTCTCATTTCTCAGTTCCACCCACAACACCTCACTAGACCAGTTCTCCAGTCTATCCTGACTGAACACTGCCATGAAATTTCCCTACTAGTAACGCCATCCCTCCTCCTCTAATCCCTCCCACTCTATCACGTCTAAAACAACGCAACCCTGGAATATTAAGCTGTCAGTCCTGCCTCTCCTGCAACCACTAATGGCTATAATATCATAATTCCATGTGTTGATCCATGCCCTGAGCTCATCCACCTTCTGTATGATACTTCTGCATTGAAATATACGCAGTTCAGGACACTAGTCACACCACGCTCAATCTTTTGATTCCTGACTGTGTGAGGATTTACCAACATCTGCCTCCGCAACCTCTCCGCTATCTGTTATGGCACTCTGGTTCCCACCCTCCTGAAACTCCAGTTTAAATTGCACCGTACAGCACTAGCAAACCTTCCCACTAGAATATTAGTCCCCTTCCAGTTCAGGTGCAAACCATCCCTTCTGTAAAGGACTCACCTTCCCTGTAAGACAGCCTAATGATCCAAAAATCTTATGCCCAACTGCTTAGCCATGTGTTAAACTGTAATCTGCCGATTTCTTGTCTCTCTAGCACGTGGCACAGGTGGAAATCCTAATATCACAACCCTGGGGATCCTGCCATTTAACTTAGCACCTAACTCCCTGAACTCACTTTGCAGAAACTCATCACTTGTCCTACCTACGTCATTGGTTTCTACATGGACCACAGCTTCTGGCTGTTCACTTTCTCACTTAAGCTTACTGAGGACTCAATCTGAGATATCGTGGACGTTGACACCCTGGAGGCAACATACCATCCAGGAATTTCATTCTCGTCCACAGAACCTCCTTTCTACTCCCCTAACAAATCCCTGTCACCACAGCTCACCTCTTCTCCTCCTTTCCCTTCTGAATCGCAGAGTCAGACTCAGTGCTAGAGACCTAATTTCTGTGACTTTCCTCTGCTAGGTCATTCCCCGCCCCCCACACCCCCCCAACAGTATCCATAGTGGTATATCTGTCGTTTGGGGGGATGGCCACTTGAGTATTCTGCACTGGCTGTTTAATCCCTTTCCCCTTCCCGACAGCCACCCAGCTTCCTGTGTCCTGCACCTTGGGTGTATATACCTCTCTACATGCCCTATCTATCACTCTCTCATCCTCCCTCCCATATGATCTAGAGTTCATCCAGTTCCAGCACCAACTCCTTAGCGCGTACGGTTAGAAGCCATAGCTGGATGCACTTCTTACAGGCGTAGTCATCAGAGATACTGGAGGTCTCCCTGTCTTCCCACATCCCACAAGAGGAACATTTCCACTATCCTGTTCTAACTGATCATATATAAAGTAGGAAGAACAATAAACCATGGAGGTGGGGGAACTCCACCTACAGCTTTTTTGCCTTCACTCACTGAAGCCTCAAACGGTTAAAGCCTAAAAAAATCTCCACTCCAACACTGACCACTCCAACAATGGCTGCTCCGCTTGACCCTGCCTTATTTTAATTTGATGTTGCCAATCAATCCCAAATTCTGATTGGCACCTGAACAAAGCACGAAACTGCCATGATTTTCTACTTTTTCTATTCAATTGTGAATCTGAGTGAACTATGTTTTCTCAGGCTTCCGATCTCCAATTTGCTGCTGCTCAAAGCTCCAAACCGCTGCAAATCACTGCCTATTCACTCATTCGGTGAACATGGGTGAATTATGTTTTCTCAGGCTTATGACCTCTGATTTGCTGCTGCTCAAAGCTCCAAGTACCATTTTGGGTAACACTCATGATTTCATACAACTGAAATATCCTACCCAATCCTATCAAAGCAAATCCCTTCCTACACTCTTGAATTTCTCAGCTCAGCAATCAGCTGAAAGATACAATATTGGAATAAGCAGTGTTGAAAAGAATACCATAATGTAGAAGCAAGTCACTGGTGAATAGCACAAACAAATTACTATAAAATTCAGACAAATGCAGTTTGCCCAACAAAACAGAAAAGTGATTGAATTTCTCGGTTGTAGCTGCAGTAAAACTTCGGCTGCTCGTTTTGGGATGTGAAAGTCTTGATTAAATGTCTGCTCTTATCTTCCTTTCAAAATAAATGGTGCCTACAGAAAATAATCCTCTTTGCTTTCTTTTTGTTCCTTTAGCTGCAGATTCGGGGTCTCCTCCTGACCATCTTTTCTGCCTGCATTGGTGGCACCTTCCAGTTTGGCTTGAACCTGACGATCATTAATGCACCAACAACCGTGAGTCCACAGTTATGGTCAACAAAGAAACATTGGTGTTCTCCAAATTTGTAAAACCAAAACTAGATCTGTAACTTTTAATCAGTTTGTCCAGAAGTTCATCAATGAGACCTGGACCAAACGCTACAATACACAGCTGGAGAACAGGGTCATTACATTTTTCTGGACCCTTATCGTGGCCACTTACTCTGTTGGAGGACTGGTTGGGGCTCTTATTGCTGGACCCATGGCCATAACATTTGGAAGGTATGAATCATGAAAGAAATGTGCTTGTTGAATTCTGATATCCAGATATATCCACTTCTATTTGCATTTATTAGGGGGTAAGACTTGTTGAGGTTATTTGTAATTTCCAACTCCCAAACACGTAAAGATTTGATTTCACTCCCACGTCTTTCTCCCACCATGATATCTCCTCACTGCATCCTGTCCTCCATTCACCCTTACTCTGTCTTCTATCCTCCTTCCTCCATCTTTACAACATGGTCCTCTCGACTGCAATCCTTTGTTTTCTTCCCCATCTTCAGTGTTTCCATCTCCCTCTGAATTCTCTACTTCCAGTGTGCTGCCACACTTTATCTCAATTCTCTTTTTACTTTTCCACCTATTACCTTTCTCTTCATAGTCTCCCTATATCATTAGCCATATCCAAGTCAACCTAGCTTCTTCATCTTCCATTCTGCATTCGCATCCTCATCCTTCCCAGTGTTCTTCCTCCAGCTATTCCTTCTTTCCTTTCCCATCTACTCCCTCCATCTATCCATCCATCCATCCTCTGTCACCCTCTTCTTCATTAACCTCCTGCCCCATTCTTGCAATTCCCTGAAATTTGGAATTCCAGTAAGATGACACCTGATTAAATTTTGACTTCTGGGATCAGAGGTTAATTTGGCTGTTGTTCTATCACCCGATAAGGTTAAATCCTTCAATGAGAAAACAGCCTTTTCTAATCTTACAGGCTCTGAGACATTAAAACATTTGTTGCTGAGAATTTCAATAAATGTTCTCTTAAATTGTTAAATTTAAAATTGGCAAAGTTTAAATGTGGAATCAATGGGGTTAGACTATAGGCCTCACAATAACTACAAGAAGGTAGAGGAACTGATATACTTGTAGGTTATGGAATGATGCAAAATTAAATTGGTAAATTGGTTTATTATAGTCACATTACCAAGGTAAAGTGAAAAACTTGCCTTGCATATTATTCATACAGATCAATTCATTAACAACAGTCCATTGAGGTAGCACAAGTTAAAACAATAACAGAATGCAGAATGAAGTGTTACAGAGAATGTTCCGTGCAGGTAGCAGGTAGATGATGTAGACTGTGAGGTCAAGAGTCTATCTTGTCGAACTAGGGAACCATTCCATGGTTTTATAACAGTGGGATAGAAGCTGTTCTTGAACCTGGTGGCACCTACTTTCCCACTTTGTATCTTCTGCCCGATGAAGATGGGAGAAGAAAGAATGCCTGGGGTGCCTGGAATCTTTGATTATGTTGGATACTTTACTGAGGCAGCAGGAAGTTTCGACAGAGTCCATGGATGGGAGGCTGATTTCCATTATGTGCTGAGCTCTGTCCACAACTGTGATGGATATTCACTCCTTGGTTGTTTGCTAATCTCAGTTTTCTAAACAGCATCTGCGACTTGGTTAGACCAAAAACAATGATAGGTAAACTTCCAAAGTAATATTGCTTTGTTTAGGGAGCGACTCTTCAGTTTTTAAAATGTAAATGTATAGCAATGATTAGCTTGAGGTTAAAAACATAGCTTTGCAAACAAGCTCTGTCTATGTAGCAGATTGCTAGCTCACTGTACCTGCTTTATTACTGCTCAAGGTGTAATATAAGATAATGGGTTGTTTAATTTGGCTTGGTTCAAACAGACAACCTGACTTTTACATTGCCAAATAGATGGCTAATACAATTTAGCATATCAATAACTGATGTGTTTATAATTCAAAGATTTTATGTACAGAAGGACGTTAGCTTCACAGCATTTTCAGTATTAATTGAGATCTATATCTCCAAGATGGTTTTAGACCATTTGTGTTAAAAGGATATCTGAGGAAATATCATATATGTGTGAAATCACCCAAGTGGAGAAAAGGATTATAAATGTAGAAAGCAGTTCAGTCTTATTCGGAATGGGGAAAGAGCATCAGGAAAAAATGTGAAAGGAACACAGGGTAAACTAGAATCCATTCTTCCAGCTTTGGTTTCTGCGACAGACGATTTGTTTGTCTGTACCGTGGTATGTCATTTTAGTTTATAGGAGTTGTACCTGTGTTTTGGAGATCCTTTATACTTTGTGATTTAGAAATGCTATGTGGTTTGTGTTTTAGAAATGGTTCATAATCTGGAAATGTTTAAGGTAAAAATTCTCTCTGAGCTTTAAATGTGTTTTAAGAAAGTTGCTTGAATTTAAACATGTATCACTGAATATAAATGAACTGTGTTTTAATCTACTTTGTTAGCTGGAAGTATCTTCACTTTGGTAGGGAGAGGGGACCCACCATTCAAATAGTGGGTATTGGCAGCTAAACTCACCACGGAGAATAAACAGGGAAGTAAACTATTCTTTGAAGATTGGGTGGTTACAGTAGGACCTCCCTTTAGTGAGAGTACTCATGGCTGTTTAGGGCTTAAGGTCTTCACTTCAGGTTAGAAGTTCGCAGTCAGCAAACCCAATGTCACACAACTCTCTGCAGTTCCTTGCAGTCACTGAGCTGTGATACACCCAAATGCACTCGGATGCACTCGTATATAAACTTGTTTGGAGCACTTTTCTGACTTAATACGTTCAAATCCAGATCAGATTGGATCTCATAATTACATTATTATGAAAATATGGAAATCACGTGACACTCTCTGACTGTTAAATTGTTCCTACACAGGAGGAATTCACTGTTACTGAGCAATGTTTTCGTGCTCATTGGTGCGTTGCTGATGGGTCTGAGCAGAACAGCCAAATCCTTTGAGATGATCATAATTGGAAGATTCTTTTCTGGAGTAAACTCAGGTATCTATTTTCTTTCAAAGCAGGGAGTAGGAAATGGCCTTGGGAAAATAGCATAACGTATTGGGGAGAAACGATAGCGTAGCACTTAGCTTTATGTTATTCTGGAGCCAGTGACCCAGAGACCCAGATTCAATTCCAGCCACTGTCTGTGTATTCTGCTGAAGAATGCAGAGCTTGTACGTTCCTCTAGATGATCCGGTTTCCTTCCACATTCCAAAGCCATGTGGCTGCTAGGTTAATGATCATATGGGTGTAATTGGGCAGTGTGGGCTCCTAAACAAGATGGGACTGTTATTGTGCTGTATCTTTAATGAAATAAAAAAAACAATAACTTACCATTCTGGCCTTGTCCAGTGGAGATACCACCCTGTTTTTAATACACTCCGTCCGAAGTAGTCTCCCACTTGTTACAGAACTCTTTAATGCACACAAATAACAAGTATAAGTACCACGTGTGATTTAGTAGTTTAAAATATGTTATTCTGTATGTTCACTCATCTACTGTATCGACATAGTAGGACTATAAGATAAAGTAGGATCGTCACCCTGTAAAATATTATCAGGTTATTACAATAGACAATAGGTGCAGGAGTAGGCCAATCAGCCCTTTGAGCCAGCACCACCATTCACTATAATCATGGCTGATCATCCACAATCAGTACCCTTTTCCTGCCTTCTCCCCATATCCCTTCACTCCGCTACCTTTAAGAGCTCTATCTAACTCTTTCTTGAAAGAATCCAGAGAATTGGCCGCCACTGCCTTCTGAGGCAGAACATTCCACAGAACCACAACCCTCTGTGTGAAAAAGTTTTTCCTGAACTCCGTTCTAAATGGTCTACCCCTTATTCTTAAACTGTGGCCTCTGGTTCTGGGCTCCCCCAACATCGGGAACATGTTTCCTGCCTCCTGGGAATGAACCTCGTGATCCTACGCTGCACTCCCTCAATAGCTAGAATGTCCTTCCTCAAATTTGGAGACCAAAACTGTACACAATATTCCAGGTGTAGTCTCACCAGGGTCCTGTACAACTGCAGAAGGACCTCTTTGCTCCTATACTCAATTCCCCTTGTTATTACGTCTGTTTTGTTTAATTAAGGTGGAAATATGCTGTACATTGAATGAACACTACCTCAAAGGTTTCTGACAAGCACAACTGATGCAGAAAGGACTCACCTTGGGCTTGAAGAGCGGGGTGACTCCAACAAAAGCAAACCCCAAAGTCCACAAATAACTGGCAACCCCTACTCCTGTAATTATTCTTAACTAATCTTTTATCCTTTCTAACAGCCAATGTGTCCATTCTCTGTTGCCTTTAACTCCATTTTCACCCTTGTCAGAATCAATGTTGAGAGTTTCCAATTACCTTTTCAAATCGTCTTTAAACTGAACTCCCCTCAGATCTTTTCCTTCCCACAGACTAACCTTCCAGTTTATCCTTGATGATCTGGCAATCCATCTCCAGAGTAAATGCTCAAGCTAGCACAGCCTTTTTTGCTGATTCGATGCAAGGGTGACTGGCGTCTCAGTGAGTGTAAGAAGTCTGGGATTGGAGGTATGATCCTTCCAGGAGATGTCAGAAAGCCACAGCAGCCTCAGGGGAAGAGCAAAGAAGTGGGACTCACTGGTTGTATGCACTGTGTGGCTTCTTCCATGGAATGAAGCTTTATAATGCAATGCTAAAATTTCAGTGTCTCACCTAATGCCAAGAATACAAACTTGCAAGTTGAATGTGGAATGTGATGAGTGTAATGTGATAAACTTTCAGTAAGTGTATGAGTGAAGAGTATCTTCATTCCCCTTTGCTCTTCAGGCGTGGGATTCAACATTAATCCCTTGTATCTCGGTGAGAGTGCTCCAAAGGAGATCCGTGGGACAGTGGCCCTCTCGTTTGCTCCATTTACTGCAGCAGGATTGGTGGTGGGACAGTTCATAGGACTGAGGTAGGTTCTAGGATTTTACATTTCTTCCATCCCTGGGTGTTGGGTAGATGTTTCAGACTAGACAATTATATAGAGACATAGGAGACAAAATCATAGTCATTTTTGAGAGAGGCAAATACATTAGGGGCATTTAAGAAACTCTTAGATAGGCAGAAGGATGATAGAACAATAGAGGGCTATATGAGGGAAGGGTTAGTTAGATCTTAGAATGGGTTAAAAGATCGGCACAACATTCAGCAAGATCACACATGTAGTGAAATCTTCACCATCTTACCTGTGCCCCTATCTCAGCTGCATTTTACAGGAGCACCATTCAGAGCATCCTGACAAGTTGCATCTCCATCTGGTCTGGGAGCAGCCGAGCATCGGACTGGAAGTCCCTAAAATGGGCTATGAGAACAGCTGAGAGGATCATAGGGGTCTCCCTACCACCCATTGGGAACATTTATCAGGAGCGCTGTGTACACAGGGACCTTAGTATTAACAAGGATCCCACACATCCATCCAGCACCCTCTTTGACTTTCTACCATCAAGCAGGAGACTCTGATGCATAAAAACAAGAACGATCAGGATGGGAAACAGATTCTTCACTCAGGCCATTAGGCTTCTGAACACCCTGCTGCATTGTATTCGAAGTGTCACCGGTTAATCTGTTCTGTCCCTTACAGCATTTAATTTATGCACCTAGTTTATTATTTATGCATGCTTCATCTGTGGATTTTATCCTTACCTTCATAAGCTGCTGTGTGTTCTGTGTACCACTGTGTACACCCTGCTGTGGAGAAATGTCGTCTCATTTCTATATACATTATACACGTGTATATACTGTAGTTAAGTGACAACAAGCTTGACTTGACTTGAAGTAGACATTAAATTTGATGTGCACTCCATATTGTGCCCACCCCTCTACTTGTTACCACCTTGATTACGAAACCCAGTAGCCAGGCCTGCCCATCTCCTGTTACCATGTGAGACTCCAAACCAGCATTGCCCCAACAAGAGCTCAGCCTGACCCCTATTGTTCCGTATTCCCAGAACTCCATCCGTTTGGACAGGAACTTTTGACCTACATTCCGTGTGCTGAACCTCCCGTGAGGTCAGCCTCCCTTTGTCTCAAACACCTCAAGTTTCAAAGTACATTTATTATCTAACAACATATGGTTCACCATTTTGTTGCAGGCATTCTCAAAAAAAGGAAATACAATAGAACTTTACTAAAAACTGTACATAAGCAAAGACTGGCGGATAAGTAATGTCCAAAAGAAGACAAACTGCAAATAAAAGTTGTACTGAGAGCATGAGGCCTTGAAAGTTCATCTGTAGGTCTTAGAATCAGTTCAGAGAAGCAGCTCAAAGCAGTCGAGCTGTCCAACACTCGCAGACCAGGGCTGTGTTTCAGATCTTTCCCTGTAACCCCCAGTACGCACCTCACAGACAATGCAAGGACTATGGCCCATTAGCTGGCTTTCCTATCACACTTGCCTCCTCTCCAAGGTAACACTCACTTAGGCCCCATAGTTCTTCACCCCTGGAACACACCTGACAGCCCCCTGGACTCAACCTGAATCCAGCATTCCCTCCAGGGTTCCAACTCCAGTGGAGCTGGCACATCAGCACCACAACATCTTGGGCTCATCCTGAAATCCTCAGCCCTACAGAAAAGCCAGTAGGAGCCACCCAGATGAACCTGGGATTACTTTGTCTCTGCGACCCATCCCTCTGTGCCTGCACCCACCCATGCCACAGTCCCATGATCCTGACAGACTTGCACACACCCCCACACACATGCACACATACATTTGCACACAATAATTCGACTCCTCCACTCTTCCACCAACACTGCTCTCCTAGTCAAGGGCCCTGTGTAACTTGTGGACCCGTTTTTTAATTATTCCGTGGATTCGTTCTTTTGTTCCCTACAACCCTGGATGTGTATAAGAACATAAGGAATAGTAGCAGGAGTAGGCCATCCGGCCCATCGAGCCTCCCCTGCCATTCAATAAGATCATGGCTGATCTGGCCATGGACTCATCTCCACCTACCTGCCTTTTCCCCATAACCCCTAATTCCCCTACTATACAAAAATCTATCCAACCTTGTCTTAAATATATTTACTGAGGTAGCCTCCACTGCTTCATTGGGCAGAGAATTCCACAGATTCATCACTCTCTGGGAAAAGTAGTTCCTCTTCATCTTCATCCTAAATCTACTCTCCCAAATCTTGAGGCTATCTCCCCTAGTTCTAGTCTCACCTACCAGTGGAAACAACTTTCCTGCCTCTATCTTATCTATTCCTTTCATCATTTTATATATTTCTATAAGATCTCCTCTCATTCTTCTGAGTTCCTGTGAGTACAGACCCAGGCAACTCAATTTCTCCTCATAGTCTAACCCTCTCATCTCTGGAATCAACCTGGTGAATCTCTTCTGCACTGCCTCCAAAGCCAGTTTATCCTTCCTCAAGTAAGGAGACCAGAACTGCACGCAGTACTCCAGGTGCGGCCTCACTAGTAGCCCGTACAGCTGCAGCATAACCTCCCTGCTCTTAAATTCAATCCCTCTAGCAGTGAAGACCAACAAACCATTTGCCTTCTTGATACTCTGCTGCACCTGCAGACCAACCTTTTGTGATTCATGCACAAACACTCCCAAGTCCCTCTACACAACAGCACATTGCAAATTTTTATCATTTTAAATAATAATCTGCTCTTTCATTATCCTAAATAACCCATTCTCCTCCTCACATGGACCCATAATCCTCTGAATGTAATCATCTGCCTCATCAACAATAATTTGCCAGCATTTATATAGTGACGTTAACTAAGGAAAGTACCCTACATTTATCCCAAGTCCCATCATATCGTCATGGTATCTGGTGCTTAACAACACCCGCTCCTTGACGCCAGGTACTAAAGGTCTAAAGGCCAAGTTATCCAGTCGAGTCGAGTTTATTTTCACATGCACAGGTATGGTGGGGTTACAATCACAGTGGGAAGCCTGTTTGTAGCAGAATCCCAGGCACAGGGATTCAGGCAATAGTACATAATTATACAAGACATGAAGAAAAGAGTGTGCAAAAAAAATAGAGAAACGTCATAGTAGGGCAAAAGGTAGACAATAGAGAGACTTTAATGATTATTGTCAAAGCATAAAGTAATATTGTTTGGGTCATTTATCCTGTTCAAATCTAATGTAAGTTTTAAGTAAATCTCTGTGAACTGAGGAATATTCAGAGGAACAGCGTTCCAGTGTTGTTCCATCGCAGCACCCACACAATGCACAAGGTGAGCACAAGTGAATCTGTGTTGTGATATGACTTGCAGAGAGATTTTGGGCTCAGATGAGTGGTGGCCTCTGTTGCTGGCGTCCTGTGCTGTGCTAGCCCTGATCCAGCTGGCCATGCTTCCATGGTGCCCGGAGAGTCCCAGGCACCTGCTCATCAACAGGAAAGATGAGAACTCCCACATGAAGGGTAAGTGGTGCCGAGGGAAGCAAGCAGTTCTTTTTGTTGACTGTGGGAAAGCAAGAAAGAAAATGGATCAACAGACTCAGAGGCAGTTGATGCTCTCAAGTGAACAGAAGACCATTCTCACTTCCTCTGTTCCATCAATGGGTTCCCCATTTGCATTCCATTCCTCCATCTGTCCTCACTACCTTCTCCTCTTTCCTTCACCCTCCCCTCCTATCCCCTCTCTCTCCAGCCACCCTCTTCTCCTTCATTTGTCCTCACTCCCTCCTCTAGGTGCTGAGGACACACACTGTCATGATTCTGGGGATTCACCATTTCCAATTCCTGGCCTTGGATGTACCTCGGCTGGAGGGAGTGGAGCTCCTTTTGTTTTTGCCGCATGGAAGAGTTGAGCTGAGCACTCTCAAAGTGAAGTTCGTGCCTTTGTTATATGGAGGCTTGGGAATCTTGAGAATTTGTAAATCCTTTTAACTTATTTATTAATTGAAAGACAGCCTGGAATGGTCCCTTCCAGCCACGCCACCCAGCAACGCCTGATTTAACCCTAGTTTAGTCACAGCACAATTTACAATCAGCAATTAGCCGACCAAGTGCTATGTCTGTGGACTGTGGGAGGAAACCGGGGCAGGCAGAGGAAAGCCACACTGCCCATGGGGTGAACGTACAAACTCCTCACAGAGAGCAGTGCTTAGCACTTAGCACAATGACGTGAAATGTGGCTATCTCACGTTGAATGGAGAGCTTCAATAATACGACTTGGACACAGTAACGGCAGTCAAAGAACCATCTCCATATCCACGCACCCAACCGGTCCTGACTCCACTGAACGTTGGCAGAGCATTCTTCACCCTGCCTCGAGGCGGCATGAACTCTAAGAGCTCGTACTCGGAGAAACGCAGGCGTCTTAAGCAATAATCCACATTGGCCAGAGGGCCAGCGATGTGGATGTGAAGACCATCCTGAGTCCTTGCCTTCTCCGCACTCAAAAGCCAGAGCACTGGATATCGGAATGTCCTAGATCTATGGGATCGGATGTCTGTGTGAGCAGGGGGCACAAGGGCTAGGCAATCGGTCAGTCAGTCCGGATCGGGAGCAGTATCTCCAACACCATCACACTGAGCACGGGGTCCCCCAGGGCTGTGTGCTCAGTCCACTGTTGTTCACTCTGCTGACCCACGACTGCTGCAACACACAGCTCGAACTGCATCATCAAGTTCGCCGATGACACGACCATGGTGGGTCTCATCAGCAAGAACGATGAGTCAGCATACAGAGAGGAGGTGCGGTGGATAACGGACTGGTGCAGAGCCAGCAACCTGTCTCTGAATGTGAACAGAAGAAAAGAGATGGTTGTTGACTTCAGGAGGACACGGAACGACACTCTCCGCTGAACATCGACGACTCCTCCGTAAAGATTGTTAAGAGCACCAAATTTCTTGGTGTTCACCTGGCGGAGAATCTCACCTGGTCCCTCAACACCAGCTCCATAACAAAGAAAGCCCAGCAGTGTCTCTACTTTCTGCGAAGGCTGAGAAAAGTCCATCTCCCACCCCCCATCCTCACCACATTCTACAGAGGTTGTCTTCAGAGCATCCTGAGCAGCTGCATCACTGCCTGGTTCAGAAATTGCACCATCTCGGATCGCAAAACCCTGCAGCGGATAGTGAGGTCAGCTGAGAAGATCATCAGGGTCTCTCTTCCTGCCATTACAGACATTTACACCTCACGCTGCATCCGCAAAGCAAACAGCATTATGAAGGACCCCACACACCCCTCATACAAACTCTTCTCCCTCCTGCCATCTGGCAAAAGGCACAGAAGTATTCGGGCTCTCATGACCAGACTATGTAACAGTTTCTTCCCCCAAGCCATCAGACTCCTCAATACCCAGAGCCTGGACTGACACCAACCTACTGCCCTCTGCTGTGTCTATTGTCTTGTTTATTATTTATTGTAATGCCTGCACTGTTTTGTGCACTTTATGCAGTCCTGGGTAGGTCTGTAGTCTAGTGTAGTTTTTGTGTTGTTTCATGTAGTTCAGTGTAGTTTTTGTATTGTTCATGTAGCACCATGATCCTGAAAAACGTTGTCTCGTTTTTACTGTGAACTGTGCCAGCAGTTATGGTCGAAATGACAATAAAAAGTGACTTGACTTGACTTGACTTGAATCAGTGTGCCCAGAGTTCAGGTCCCATCATTGGCTTGTCCAGGGGTCAATACTAACGACTGAGCCCGTCGGTCAATTGGAAGTTCAGAATTCAATGCCTGATGGCTGAGGCCTGGAGACTCGAGGCCTCCGCTAGAGTGGGACTGTCCGTGTGGGTGGGTGTGTGGGAGGTAGGAAAGAGGCTTGTTTTGCTGTTGTTTTGTTGCTCGTTGTGTTCTGTTGAACATTGTGGACATGCTAAGTTGGCGCTGGAATGTGTGGCCACACTTAGGGTTGCATCCAGCTCATCCCTAGGGCTGTCGGTTGTTAATGCAAATGACACATTTCACTGTACAAGTGATAAATAGATCTGAATCTGAATCAGATATCCATAAATCTGACTTTACCCTCTCAATACTCCAGTACGAGTCCCCCATCCCCCACGCCACACAATCCCGATAGCCCGGTTTGCTCTGGGTGCTTATTGTTCATTTTCACAGGGGTTTCCAAGGGGGTCACCTCCTGATGAACTCACTTCAGACAGCAGATGCTTTTTTGTCACCAAGATCTTTGTATTGTTGGAGATTTAGATGGTCAAAAAGGAGGAGCTGAATCATTAACGATCTAGCATCACACTTTCTGTTTACGCAGCTCTGAGGAGGCTGCACAGCAATATCGACATCACGGCAGAAATGGACGAAGTGCTGGAGGAGCAGGCTGTGCTTGAAGGTCAAAGGGCAAAGAGAATCTGGGAGCTGTTCCAGGACAGAGCCGTCCGGTGGCAGATGATCATAACCTTTCTGCTGGGCAGTGCCTTCCAGTTATGTGGCAACGATGCTGTAAGTAGCATTGAGATCCAGGGGAAGCTCAGCTCTTAAAAGCCAGTCACTGCAGTCAGTGCGGCTGCCCCATAGCTCTGGCAGTATGAGTACAGCCCTCACCTCAGCCGCTGTCTGTGTGGGATTTATGCTTTCTTTCTGTTCTGTGCTCCAATTTCCTCCTAAAACCTGAAGAAGTGCTGGCAACTTAATTCCCTCTAGTTAGGCTAGACTAATGAAAGGGTGCAAATAGCAATTGTGAGAGAGTAAGTGGAGGTGACAAGGAAGAAAGAGTGAGATTGGAGTAACAAATGCTCTGCTGAGGATCTGAACTAGTGATTGTGAGAGAGTAAGTGGAGGCGAGGAGGAGGAAAGAGTGGGATTGGAGTAGCAAATGATCTGCTGAGGAACTCAGTGGATGCAACAGCGCCTGTGGAAGGAAAGGAGCTGTCGATACTTTAGACGAAAGCCCTGCCTCAGGAAACATTGACGATCCCTCCTTGCCGCAGACGCTGCTCGATCCGCAGAGCTCCTCCCGCAGCCTGCTTGCAGCTCCGGGTTCCAGCGCCTGCTGTCTTGTGCCTCTCCGAGGTCAGGAATGAGACTGATGGGATTACTCCGGTGGGATGGACCCTAGGGGCTGGACTGAATCCAAGTCCATAACAGAAGATCAACTCTGTGCACCGGTGTGAATCATCTGTAACGCTCGAGGCAACCTGAGCCTGTGTTACACTATCTATGGGTCTCGGCCCGAAACATCAACTATCTATTCACTTCCATAGAAGCTACCTGACCCGTGGGTCACTCCAGCATTTTGTGTGTGGTTTTGCTTGTTGTGGGACTGAAGTACAGCTTTATCAGGGCTAGGTAGCAGAGAACAAATCGTCATGAAAAACTCTATATCCAACTTCCTGAATACACTTAATACGGAAGGGATTAAGGAACTTGGCGAGAAGGTGGGAACAGGGAACGGGGTATCCATGAACCCTTTGGCTTTGTAGTTCTGGGGTGGCAGGGTAGTGTAGTGGTTAGCACAACCTCGTACAGTGGCCAGTTGTAAGATCTGGGTTCAATTCCTGCCACTAGCTATGAGGAGTTTGTACGTTCTCCCTGTGACATCAAACTTTTCTTAAGATGCTCTAGTTTTCCCTCACTTTCCAAAGACCTACAGGTTAGGGCTAGTGAGCTGTGGGCGTGGTGCTGGGACACTCGTGGGCTGCCCAGCACAATCCTCACTGATTTGATTTGATGGAAATGACGCATTTCACTGTATGTTTCCATGTGCACGCGATAAATAAAGCTGACCTCACTTATCTTTAGTTTCTTGTTTGTCAATTCTGATTCCAGGTTTTAGTTCCAGATTAATTTAGGTCAATGCTTTAGATTTCCCAGCTACAATGGCATTTGAAGACAGATATGAGGTAACTAAGAGCAGGAGTAGGTAACAGACGTCTGCACCCTGTTCCCAATCCACAAGAAGGCACATGTCCCGCTCAGTGTCCCTTCTTCTGTTTCAACGTTAAATGTAGTGTCTTGATGAGTTTGTCTCTGCTGCCTCTGCGGTGGAGAATTGCACAGATCCACCTGCCTCTGAATGAAGACATTTCTTTTACCTGGCATTCCACCAGGCTGTGCCTCGTCATTCTGAATTCTCCAGCCCGGAAGACTAGATTTGTGCCTACAGGTCATTCATCTAGGCTGCTGGATTACTGAACCAGGAAGTTAACCATTAAACCTTGTATTTCCATAAGACAAGACCATAAGACAAAGGAGCAGAAGTAGGCCATTCGGCAAGCATCTTTAGTATCTTTCCAAGCCGCATCTCGTTTATTCCCCCTTTCCAGTAGAATGGACTTGTAAAACCTTCAGAATTCCCCACCCAAGAGGGCTGTGGAGGCTTGGACACTTGTTACATTCAAGACAGAGACCGATTGACATTGCAAGCAAGAGAACAGCCACCATCATATTGCATGTAAAATTGCGGCCTGGGGTTGGTGGCCGGAGCTGGTTACTGAATGGCTTGACCCTGTATTTCATACTGTTTCCACCAAATGCTTTACTCCATTGCCGAGACGTCTCTTCAACCCCCAGGTTAGTTACTGTGTGTACCTGCACAATGTCTTTACACTCTCAATGCATCACGGTCAGTCACACCGTCTGGAGCATCCACACAGACTCAGTTTTACATAAACAACCAGTTATTAGGTGCTGCAGATTCTAGAGTTAAACAATGGAATAACTGATTCCCCATTTCACAGTCACACTTTGAACTTGTTATCTACTGGCACAATCAGAACACAGCACGTTATCGAGAAATGCCAAGGCTGTGAGTTCGTATCTCACTTAGAGCACATGTGGGTTCCCAACCTCGATGAGAATTGGAATGTGTTTGTTCAGTCTGTTAGACATGACTTGTCTGGTTTTTGTTTGTAATGTGATTGTATAATAGCACTATCATCATTGAATTTATGCATTTTGTAAAGAAAACTAAATTACATGAATTTACTGCCTGTCCAATGCGTTATTCTGACTATATTTTGCTGGATTCAGAATCTAATTTCTTTTTTTCTGACAGATGTATTACTACGCTGTATATGTGTTCTGTGCTGCAGGAATTCCGGATGAAAAGATCCAGTATGTCACTATTGGAACTGGGTGCTGTGAGTTCACTACCTCGTTGACAAGTGTATGTACTGTTTCACTATGAACCAATTTTTCTCATAATTCTGTTAGGTTATGACAATCTCAATCAAATCTAATTTCCAACTCTCAAGTTTTTTTGACTTTAATCGCAGGACTGAGCCGCACCAGTGTTGGCTGTTCTGCCATCTTTCATCTCGGCTAAGTTTCAGGCAGTGTCCTCTGAATTTAAATATGTCAGTGATTCCCCTGTCACTGAAATTATACACAGACTGATTCATGCTGCCTAAAGATAGTGCGGAGGTGAGATCATGCTAGATAACATCAACATTGGGTCGGATAAAAAATATTTTAAAATATACTAGAGACCTGTGCAGATTAAATGTGATACATCAAAATATCTAATTTGGAGAGCACTAGAGCAATCATGAGTCTGACTTATCCCAGCCTGTACACTGCACTGTGCCTTGAAGGAAGACAATATTTCCTACTAAATGAGACTTAATGGTCTAGAAATTCCTCTGATCAACTCAAACAAATGGCTAATTTCACTCACCTCTTCTTACAAGTCCCATTGCCAAAGGTTTCAAAGGTTTCAAAGGTACATTTACTGTCAGAGAAATGTATACAATATACATCCTGAATTGCCTTTCTTCGCAACCATCCACGAAAAGAGGAACGCCCCAAAGAATGAATGAACCCCGAAGCCCCCCCCCCACAGCTCCCCTCCCTCCCGCACATAGCTGGCAGCAAGCAACGATCCACCCTCCCCCTACCAGGGAAAAAAAGCATCAGCACCCGCCACGGAGCACTCAAGCGTGAGCAAAGCAACAGTAAAGACACAGACTTGCAGTGAGCTCAAAGACTACATTGTTCACCCGGTATTCGACTAACCACAGGCTCTCACTCTCCCTAATAAGGGAGAAAGAGGTGCCTCCAGACGCATCTTCTAGAATTAACAAGCCTTTAACATCCTCGCTCACCATTTACTTTGTTCTGTCCCTCAAATTTCGGATCAGCGTGCCCATAGAAGGTAGCGGGTAGTGGTCGATGGGATTTACTCTGTGACTCGCAGTGTTCTGTCTCTCTTGCTTTCCTCCTTATAACAGGTATTCCCTTTGTTATCGTCCACCTTCCTCTGCAACGAACCGGTCTGATTTCTCTCTTCCCTTGTTTCAATTTGAACAATTACGAGGCTGCTTCTTTCTCTCCTAAAACCTGCTGAGTATTTTCAACATTTTCTGCTTTTATTTTGGATTTTCAGCATCAGTACGGTATTCTGTTTCCAAAGAAATTTGCCCTGTTCATGTATTACAAAGCCTAAGATCTCTCATGTTTTATGAACTCCTCTTTCAATATTTCCATTTATCCCATGTATCTTAATCTTCTGGATGAGGGACTTTCTCAATCACCTTATTAAGATCCACGAAGAAAATATCCACTCAATATATCCTAACATCTTAGAATCAGAATCAGCTTTATTATCACTGACATATTCCATGAAATCTGTTGTTTTATGGCAGCAGTATAGTGCAATAGATAAAAAACTATAAGTCATAATAAGAAATATTTTAAAAATAAATATGGAAGTATGGGGCACTCCTCTGTTTTCGTGGATGTTTGCAAAGAGAAAGAATTTCAGGAGGTATATTGTATACATTTCTCTGACATTAAATGTACCTATTGAAACCGACTGAAAAAGGGAGCAAAAAGTGAGGTATGTTTTCATGGTCTATTCAGAAATCTGATGGCAGGTGGAAAGAAACTGTTCCCGAAACTTTGAGTGTTTTATCTTCGGACTCCTTCCTGACCCTTTTCCCTCATGGTAGCAACGAGAAGAGGACATGTCCTGGATGGTGAGGATCCTGAGGCATCACTATTGAAGATAGCCTGGATGGCGGGAAGGCTAGTACCATGACGGCTGAGTTTACAACCCTCTGCAGTTTTTTACTGATCCTGTGCATTGTGGCTTCCAAGCCAAGCGGAGATGTAACCAGTCAGTATGCTCTCCATGGTACATCTGTAGAAACGTCACATATCAGAGGTACATGCACATGAATCCTCAAGGACTGTACTGTTTATTCCATATCACATCTTCGAACTGTGCCTGCCAAAATACTGATGGCTCTTTCTCTCCAATCTCTGGCTGTTGCAACTGGAAACACTAGAAAAACAACTTTTAAAGTGCTTTAAGTAGTTCCTGTCAATCCTCTGAATTATGAAAACTTTTACAGTAATTCTGTGCTCTTCAGATCCCCCTCGGGCATTCCTTGCATATTGGTGCCTTGATCTGCACTGTAAGCCTTCGAAGGGTGATTACTTTGAGCAGCATCCAATGACGACATTGATTTTCCTCCATTAGAATCTGTTCATTGACCGGACTGGGCGCAAGGTGCTGCTTATCGGGGGCTATAGTCTGATGGCTGCTTGTGGAATATTGTTCACCATCTCCTTGACTCTTCAGGTATGTCATAGCCTCTTCCTCACTGGTAAAAGGGACAAGTCATGTTGGATTTCAACTGTTTTCCTGTTAAGTTCCCACTAACTGGAGCACATTTATCTGGTGTGTTCATATCCGTATGAAGGTCGCGTTTTAAGAATTCCCAACTATGGATGGGAACCTTTGCTCAATTTTGTGCTCTTGGGGATAGGTTAAGATTCCAACTTATCAATGGGCCACATTTCCCTGTGAGGTGTCAGAACAATAGCTATTGTGTCGGGGGAGGGGCGGGGTGAAGTTACAAACTAGAATGGGAGGGATAAAATACTCAAAGGAATCGGTCTGACAAAGTGAATGGGCTATTCTTGATCTTTATTTCACTGCCTAATTCACTTCAAGCTGCTGATAAAACTCTCATTAAAGTCTATTGAGTTGTAGGCTCTATTATTACAACATATTCCTGACTGACCTTTATTCTTCTGTTCTCTAAGGTCATTAAAGACCAGCATGTTACTCCGACTATGCCACTCATCCATTGCCCTTGTGTTTACTGACATGCACCAGCACCGAGTTAAGCCTTACATACATTCTAAAATTTTCATCCTTACTTTGAAATCCCTGCTTGACCTTGAGTTCCCTTCTATCTTTAACCTTCCACAGTCCTGTAAATCTCTTGGACATCGGGGCTCCTTTAATTCAGCCCCTTAGCTCAGCTCTTGATTTAACTATTCCACCACTGGTATTTACACCAGAAGATGTTCCTTATATCGAACTAGCTCCCCAAATCTTCTGTTTCTTTCTGCCATCCATCAAGATGCTCTTTGACCAAAGATTGCATCACCTGCCTTAATATTTCCTTTGATCATTTGGAGTCAACTTCTTCTGTTTCATAATGGCCCCGGTGAAGTGTCTTGCTACGTTAAATACATATATGCAAACAGTTATTGCTGTGTGTAAAAGCGGGCATTGACAGACCAAAATATTTATGGACTTGTGTAGTGCTGAGCATAGCATAGACTTTTATAATCCACCCTGAGGAAAAATCAGATCCAAGGCCAGGACCGTGATTTGTTCTCAGTGGAAGATGTTGTGCTTGAGTTGCTGGATTGAGTTAAGTGAGAAATACAAGAAAAATGCTTCAATGGGAAATGAAAATGAGACATTTTTATATCAGATAGCCAACTTACATTGAAGTTAAAAATCTGCAACCATGTATGTTTGGACTGGGAGGAATAATGGATCCACTTCCTTAACACTGTGCTGCAACGTAGAGGCCTGGTTTGCCTTTTTGACGTGAAGTGGCAAGTGAAGCATGACTTTTGAATTGAGAGATGAGTATCATATTGTCAATGAGTACTAATCCTGACAATATGTTGCAATTAGGAAAAGGACTGTGCCTTACCTGTCTAATTGATTCTCCCTCTCTACTGACCCAGGACAAGATCAGTTGGGCACCGTTCCTCAGCATGGCCTGTATCTTTGCATCGTTCTTAAGCTTTGGAATTGGCCCAGGTCATTACTGCTATTAAACTTTTTATCTTACACAGAGAAACAAAATCAAAAGAGAACAAGGCAATTACAAAATATCTGATGTAAAAGCTAAAAAAAAATGCTGGGAATATTCACTGGGTCAGGCAGCGTCTGTGCAAAGAAAGTGACCAAGAAACAGAATTAATGTTTCAACTTGATGATTTTCAACATAACTGTAAATAAGACAAGTTCTAAACATGGGTAAAAATATAGAATAAAAGGAATTAAGCTATGATAGTGAGGATGGCAAAAGATTAGATGTCTAAAATGGGGTAGAAATAAAATGAATGGTTCAAGAAAGATATAAATAGGAATAGCCAAGTCACCAAGGGACATTGTGGAACTTTATGTTAGCTGGAGGGATGAGAAGAGCCTAAGAAAAGTGAAACAGGTGCTTTGAACTTCCCAGAAACAGGAGGGGCATGGAGCAGTTGGAATTTAGATGTGTGTGGGAAATGGATTTTGCAGTTGTGTAGCCCCGTGTGGATTTGCTTACCTTCACTAGACTCCCATATTCCAGTGGGACCCAGGGGGTAGAGACATGCTCACATTGCATCTGCCACTCCAACCCACTTTACTTCAGAACTAGAATGCTCTCCCTACCCCACCTGATGCAATTCCACGTCCAATATACATACAGAACATTCAGTTGTAAAAACTCAGTCTGCAAGGTGCACTCTTCCCCGTTGACTATCCACCAAGAATGTTTCACTATATTTCAATATCATGTATTTTAGTTCCACTCAACTTGTAAATTCTTTCTTTTCTATGTCTTAGCTGGTGTGTCTGCAGTCATCCCGATGGAAATCTTCGACCAGACTGCACGGCCAGCCGCCTACATGATCACTGGCTCCCTGTTCTGGATAAACCTCATTATAGTTGGTCTGACTTTTCCATTTCTTGTTGTAAGTGTCCTGAATGCAATTGAATTTTGTGGCACAAACTATAAAGATTTTGCTAAATATTCTACGTTGCACCACATGTCCTTTTTGGAAGTTTCTTGCATAGGGGAGGGAACATTTCTTCCATATACCAATAATAATTATTCACTAATTTGGATTTTTTCTATCTCGTTCTTTACAAGCTGTATTATTGATTCATTCTGTTGGAAGTTTTGCTGAAGTGACATGCTTTAATAATGTCCCACCCTGCCTTAGTTCTGTTCTTACTACCCATAGGCACAGACCAAATCTGTATCTTCCAGTTGCCCACACCCACACTGGAGGATTGAAGACTCACCCAGTCACCAATCCATTGAAGAGTCACCTAGTCACATTTCCATTGAAGATTTACCCAGTCATTATTCCATTGAAGACTCACCCAGTCACCATTCCATTGAAGAGTCACCTAGTCACATTTCCATTGAAGATTTACCCAGTTATTATTCCATTGAAGACTCACCCAGTCACCATTCCATTGAAGAGTCACCTAGTCACATTTCCATTGAATATTTACCCAGTCATTATTCCATTGAAGACTCACCCTGTTGCAATTCCATTGAAGATTCACGCAGTCGCCATTCCATTGAAGATTCACCCTGTCACTATTCCACTGAAGATTCACCCAGTCACCATTCCATTGAAAATTCACCCAGTCACCATTCCATTGAAGATTCACCAAGTCGCTATTCCATTGAAGATTCACCCAGTCACTATTCCATTGAAGATTCACCCAGTCGCTATTCCATTGAAGATTCACCCAGTCACCATTCCATTGAAGATTCACCCAGTCACGATTCCATTGAAGATTCATCCAGTCACTATTCCATTGAAGATTCACCCAGTCACTATTCCATTGAAGATTCATCCAGTCACTATTCCATTGAAAATCCACCCAGTCACCATTCTAGTGAAGATTCATCCAGTCACTATTCCATTGAAGATTCACCCAGTCACCATTCTATTGAAGATTCACCCTGTCACTATTTCATTGAAGATTCACCCAGTCGCTATTCCATTGAAGATTCACCAAGTTGATATTCCATTGAAGATTCTCCCAGTCACCATTCTATTGAAGATTCACCCAGTCGCCATTCCATTGAAGATTCACCCAGTCACTATTCCATTGAAGATTCATCGAGTCACTATTCCATTGAAGATTCACCCAGTCACCATTCTATTGAAGATTCATCCAGTCACTATTCCATTGAAGATTCACTCAGTCACTATTCCATTGAAGATTCACCCAGTTGCTATTGCATTGAAGATTCACCCGGTCACTATTCCATTGAAGATTCACCCGGTCGCTATTGCACTGAAGATTCACCCAGTCACCATTCCTTTGAAGATTCACCCAGTCACTATTCCATTGAAAATTCACTCAGTCACTATTCCATTGAAGATTCTCCCAGTCACCATCCTATTGAAGATTCACCCAGTCGCTATTCCATTGATTCACCCTTTCACTATTCCATTGAAGATTCACCCAGTCGCTATTCCATTGAAGGTTCACCCAGTCGCCATTCCATTGAAGATTCACCCAGTCACTATTCCATTGAAGATTCATCCAGTCACTATTCCATTGAAGATTCACCCAGTCACCATTCTATTGAAGATTCACCCAGTCACTATTCCATTGAAGATTCACCCAGTCGCTATTCCATTGAAGATTCACCCAGTCACTATTCCATTGAAGATTTACCAAGTTGACATTCCATTGAAGATTCACCCAGTCACTATTCCATTGAAGATTCTCCCAGTCACCATCCTATTGAAGATTCGCCCTTTCACTATTCCATTGAAGATTCACCCAGTCACTATTCCATTGAAGATTCACCCAGTCGCCATTCCATTGAAGAGTCACCCAGTCACTATTCCATTGAAGATTCATCCAGTCACTATTCCATTGAAGATTCACCCAGTCACCATTCTATTGAAGGTTCACCCAGTCACTATTCCATTGAAGATTCACCCAGTCGCTATTCCATTGAAGATTCACCCAGTCACTATTCCATTGAAGATTTACCAAGTTGACATTCCATTGAAGATTCACCCAGTCACTATTCCATTGAAGATTCTCCCAGTCACCATCCTATTGAATATTCACCCAGTCGCTATTCCATTGAAGATTCACCCAGTCACTATTCCATTGAAGATTTACCCAGTTGCTATTCCATTAAAGATTCACCCAGTCACTATTCCATTGAAGATTCTCCCAGTCACCATTCTATTGAAGATTCACCCAGTCACCATTCCATTGAAAATTCACCCAGTCACTATTCCATTGAAGATTCACCAAGTTGATATTTCATTGAAGATTCTCCCAGTCACCATTCTATTGAAGATTCACCCAGTCACCATTCCATTGAAAATTCACCCAGTCGCTATTCCATTGAAGATTCACTCAGTCGCCATTCTATTGTGATGAAATGAAACAGATAAAAAACAGAGGATGGATTCAATCACCAGTTTTTTGAATTGTTTGTGGATGATTTTGTACCCATTCTTGGAACTAACCATAAACACACCAATGTCTGAAATGAAAGCAGAAAACCCTTCTTTAGTTATAGTTCAAAACATTGCAAAGTCTAGAAATTGCACTTAAAACAGAAAATCCTGGAATTCCTCAGGTCAGGCAGCATTTGTGGAGGGAGTGGAAGTTAGCATCTCAGGTGGTTTGATCAGAAATCAAATGGACCCCAAACAGTACTGCAGAGGAGGTGAGGAGATGAGGCAGGAAAGGGAAAATCTGAGGGAGGTTGGAGATCAGGCGAGAGTAAATGCACAAGCTTTACAGTATTGGCTGAGACAGGCTCTTGGAGCTGGAGCAGCCGCTGACATTCCTGTAGATAAAGATCGAAAACATCGAAACATACAGTGAAACTCATCATTTCTGTCAAATCAAATCAGCAAGGATCGAGCTAGGCAGCCCACAAGTGTGTCCGTGCTTTCAGAATGGTAGAAGTCAGTGAATGCGTGTTCAAATGGCATTGCCATCGGCAAGACCACTACTTAGATGCACTGCTCTGTGCACCACACTTCCATCTGCCAACAGCTTCTGTCAATCAGAATGTATCTGAATTTTCCATCCATTATTTCTCCTTCAGGCAGCACTGCCAATGACTTAACCACTGCATTGTGGCAGACAGGAAGGCTCCACAATGTGTAGTCAAAATGCCCAACACACCACTGGCACTGGCCTACCCACCATCAATGACACGGATACAGAAGGGTGCCAGGAAAAGGCCAGTCACTTCACGAGGGACCTCACTCACTCCTATCAGGGAGGAGGCTACATAGCATCCATTCCAGGACCACCAGACTCAAAAACAGTTACTTTCCCCAAGCAGTAAAGCTGAACACAACCTCTGTCCACTAACCTACCCCTCCACACCCCCCACCACAAGTATTTCATAGTTGCTGGTGAACGCAGCAGGCCAGGCAGCATCCCTAGGAGGAGGTACAGTCGACGTTTCCGGCTGAGACCCTTCGTCAGGACTAACTGAAGGAAGAGCTAGTAAGAGATTTGAAAGTGGGAGGGGGAGGGGGAGATCCAAAATGATAGGAGGAGACAGGAGGGGGAGGGATGGAGCCAAGAGCTGGACAGGTGATTGGCAAAAGGGATATGAGAGGATCATGGAACAGGAGGCCCAGGGAGAAGGAAAAGGGGGAGGGGGGAAAAACCCAGAGGATGGGCAAGGGGTATAGTCAGAGGAACAGAGGTAGAAAAAGGAGAGAGAGAGAAAGAATGTGTGTATATAAATAAATAACGGATGGGGTACAAGGGGGAGGTGGGGCATTAGCAGAAGTTAGAGAAGTCAATGTTCATGCCACTAGGTTGGAGGCTACCCAGACGGAATATAAGGTGTTGTTCCTCCAACCTGAGTGTGGCTTCATCTTTACAGCAGAGGAGGCTTTGATATGTGTTGCTTGAATTTCCAGCATCTGCAGAATTCCTCGTATTGACAAGTATTTCATTCTCTTTTACACCTGTGCATTGGAAATGACATTAGACAATCTTGAATCCACATACAGCAGCTTGCTCAGCTACTAACTATTCTACCATGACCTGTGCACGACACACAAAGCAATCACTAGGTTCCCTCTTTCTTGCAGAGGGTCACACACAACCATTCATGGTCATTAAATTCATTGACATAGTACATTACATCTATCAATCTCTCATTGTAATTACAAATTGTTATTTCACATTGTATGAGCACGTGGCCAAGTGGTTAAGGCATTCGACTAGCAATCTGAAGGTCGTAAGTTCGAGCCCCAGCCGAGGCAACGTGTTGTGCCTTTGAGCAAGGCACTTAATCACACATTGCTCTGCGATGACGCTGGTGCCAAGCTGTATGGGTACTAATGCCCTTCCCTTGGACAATATCAGTGTCGTGGAGAGGGGAGACTACCGCATGGGCAACTGCCTGTCTTCCATACAACCTTGCCCAGGCCTGCGCCCTGGAGAATGAAGACTTTCCAGGTGCAGATCCATGGTCTCGCAAGACTAACCTTTATTTATTTTACATTAGGGTTACATCATTTCAGTTGTTTAGCTGTGTACAAATATTTCTCAGCAAGTCAGTCTGGGCTGAGTATACTTTCCTGAGTGGCTGCCCTTTCCAACATGGTGCCATTGCTCTCAGCTCCAGCTCCTCAACCCAACCACCCTCTGCTGTAAGCACTTAATCAGTTCCTGACTGGCTGTGAAGTGCTAACTGACTGACTGCCTTCCTATGGTTCTTTGCTGTATCTTGACGACCGCTTCTCGGCTCTTAGATCCTGTGAACAGCTTTCTCTTCTGCCAGTCCTTGGAACCAGGTTGATTCGTTCAATGTAACCTTATGGATCATAAATTTCCATCAGTGATCAGGAGTCACAGTTTTCTGATTCAACAGAGAGAAAAAACAATTTAAGTTTCTTTATTAATTTTACAAATCTAACCTGGAAAGTTTAATTTCTCCATTTAGGTATTTGTACAGATGTAAGTCCACACCTTGCTGCTTTTTTCTTTCAGTTGGCCAAAACTATCTCCTGACGAAGTGACTGTTCAACATCAAGAGGATATAAAGAATATAGAGCATAGAACAATTGAACACTACAACATTGTACAGGCTTCTTGGCTCACAATGTTGTGCCAAACTTTTAAGCAACTCTAACATCAATTTAACTCTTCCCTCCTAAATAGCCTTCCATTTTTATATCATCCATGTGCCTCTCTTAAGAGTTTTTAAAATGCCTCTAATGTACCTACCTCTGCCACCAGCCTTGATATCGTGTCCATGCACTCACTATGTAAAAAAACTTCTCCTGACGTTCCCCCATACTTTCCTCCAGTCATCTTAAATTTATGCCTTCTTGTATTAGCTATTTTCACTGTGGGATAAAGTCTCTGGCTATTCACTCAGCCTATGCCTCTTACCTTATACGCCCGATCAAGTCACCTTTCATCCTCCTTCACTCCAAAGAGAAAAACCCCAGCTTGCTCAACCTTTCCTCATAAATATTCTCCTGGTAAATCTCTGCACCCTGTGACAAGAATACACATAGATCAAGATGTAGCTGTCCTGTGCTGGCACCAGTGGGATCAGCAGTTGGTCTGCCACCTGTCTTCAGGAGATAGAGAGATAAGGAAAACAATGGAGCTGCATTTGGAGATGTGTAATGAAGGGGAAGGAGAGCTGTCAAGATCGGCTCCCCCTTTGAACCCTGAACTGTTTGAAGTGATGGACAGGCGATACCCCAGCAGGGGGATAAAAAGGGACAGGTTCGCTAAGGCAGACACACACACGACACCCGAGGTAACGAGACCCTGGAAGCGGTGTGCCTCTCACCAGCAGAAATGGATCACTCAGTTGGAGTCTGGATTACTAGAACTAAGAAAGTTTTATTAAAGAAACAAGCAACACAGTACTCTAATCAAAAGGATAATGAAATCAACAGTTCAGCAATGATAAACATACATGTACACAGAATTAAGATAACAGGATCAATCAAGCTCTATCGTTGTCTAGGGGTAAGTGACCAGCTTCAAAGTGACGCAAAGTTCGGTTCAATTTAGTTCAGTTCAGTTCGCAGTAATCGCTGCCGTGGCGATGGACAGTGGGGGGAAGGAGAGAGAGAGCAAAACGAATGAATATTCAAAACGACTTCCACACAGACCTTCACAGTCAGCTTTCGGGCGAGTCCTTTGTGATGTCATCTGAGGTCACCGACCGTGACCCCTCCGTTTCCAGATGCAATCGTTTCCCTGCGCTGAACCTGGCATCCAGGCAAGGGTGGACACACACCAGGTTCCCACCGATCGTGCCTTTCCACCCTGAGCGTCTATGGCTTGATCCCGCGACCAGCCGTCCAAAAGCTTCCCACCGACTTGTGAGAGGCGCACCGCATCCAGGGTCTCGTTACCTCGGGTGTCGTGTGTGTGTCTGCCTTAGCGAACCTGTCCCTTTTTATCCCCCTGCTGGGGTATCGCCTGTCCATCACTTCAAACAGTTCAGGGTTCAAAGGGGGACCAGATCTTGACAGCCCTCCTTCCCCTTCATTACACATCTCCAAATGCTGCTCCATTGTTTTCCTTATCTCTCTCTCTCCTGAAGACAGGTGGCAGACCAACTGCTGATCCCACTGGTGCCAGCACAGGACAGCTACATCTTAATCTATGTGTATTCTTGTCACAACCCTCTCGAGAGCTTCTGCATCCTTTCTCTAATGGGGCGACAGGAACTGAACACATTATTCCAAATAAGAGATCAGTCTTGGCACAGTGGGCCAAATGGCCTCCCCCTCTACTGTGCCATCTGGCAATTTGTCACTCAGTGTCACACTCTTAGTCAATAGACAATAGACAATAGGTGCAGGAGTAGGCCATTCGGCCCTTCGAGTCAGCACCGCCATTCACTGTGATCATGGCTGATTATCCACAATCAGTACCCTTTTCCTGCCTTCTCCCCATATCCCTTGACTCCGCTATCTTTAAGAGCTCTATCTAACTCTTTCCTGAAAGAATCCAGAGAACTGGCCTCCACTGCCTTCTGAGGCAGAGCATTCCGCAGATCCACAACCCTCTGTGTGAAAAAGTTTTTCCTCAACTCCGTTCTAAATTGTCTACCCCTTATTCTTAAACTGTGGCCTCTGGTTCTGGGCTCCCCCAACATCGGGAACATGTTTCCTGCCTCTAGCCTGTCCAATCCCTTAATAATCTTACATGTTTCAATCAGATCCCTTCTCATCCTTCTAAATTCCAGTGTATACTCCCCTTAGAATCTTTCTTCCTCTTTGGAATAAACTGATCCTGCACCTTCTGTATTATTCCCAGAAATACCTGCCATTGTTGTTCCACTGTCATCTTTCCAGTCAACTTTGGCCAGCTCCTCCCTGATGGCTCCATAGTCCCCTTTAGTCACTAGTTGAAATACAGGGATCTTGCATATTGTAGAGACTTGTCTGGAAGTGGGGCTGGCACACGCAGTCTCCGGCCATGAGCTGGTCAAAAGCCATAGCAAGGGGAAGGTTAGCTCATGTGGCGGCTTTGCAGAGGGCAGTGTTACACAGAAGTTCTACTGTGGAGGACTTTTGAGACTTTGAAGAAATAGACCACAGATGGATGTGCACAATGCTATAAAGCAGGACTGCAATGTAAACGTGGACAGAGTCCAGGTCCTATCATACATATGGTTTTGTGCATAATTCGGAGCCACCTCTTCCAGCAGCCAGTTCAGTTTCATCACCTGTAGACCATATGGAGTATGTCACAGTTGACATGTCAGCTTCCATCCAACTATAAGCTGAGGTCAACCAACTTGCGAGTGTTGTACTGGAAGCTCTATCAGCTTCTGCTGAGGGTCCAAACAAGAACTTTGAAGTTGCACTTGAAGAATAACTTAAAATAAGAAAAAATAAACCGAGTGCTCCAAGTTCTCAGCATCCGTGGAGAGTGAAAAACATAAACGTTTCAAACTGATTATCTTTAGGAGATGTTGAACAAGATTAGATGTGTAACACACAAGATTCTAGAGAAACTTAGGAAATGTCTATAGAAAGCGATAAGGAGTCTCGGCCTGAAACGTTGACTCATTATTCCTCTCTATGCTGTAGACGCCGCCTAACCTGCTGAGATCCTCCAGCATTTTGAGCGCATTGCTCCAAGATTTCCAGTATTGCAGAATCTCTTGTGTTTAAGGTTAGTTGAAAGTATGGACATTGCAAGACAAACATGTAACGGCTAATGCATTTAAGCAGTATACTACCAAAGGGCACTGACTCTGTCTTTCTGTCTTTCAGGAAGCTCTGGGCAGTTTCTGCTATATGCCATTTCTTTCATTCAGCTTATTTGCGGCTATTTTCATTGGATGTTTCCTGCCAGAAACAAAAGGGAAAACCTTTTTGGAAATTTCTCAGATATTTCACAGGCGCAACTTTAAGACTCAACTGGAAGAATCGTCAGCAAGTTCCTGAAAGCCAAGAGAGAAAGATAATGTCATGAGCACCAAACAGATAACTGTATTAATAGTATCATTGTGTGACATCCTTTGTCAACTGGCCTCTCTTTTCTCTTTAGTGTCTGCTTTTCTTCACTTGCATGGGAGAAAAGAAATGAATATTGAAATATTTTGCATTTTTTCCATGTTGATGTTAGGAAGCTAATGCTTCAGGACTGGTTGAGGAGGACATTAATTATGCAAAATGATTTTAAAAATGTAACCATTTAGTTCAATAATAATAAAAAAAATTCTCCACTTTGAAAACGGATTCTGTTATCTTGAGGAACTGGCTCAGAACAGGGGACGATGAAGATGAAAGGCCACCAGTGATCTATGCTCCTCCGGGAGCTAAGGGCCCAAGAACTTCAGACACAGTCGGCGTTGTTAATGATCTGAGCTTCAGTCTGGAGGGCAGATTAGGGAATCCCAATAAAACAACAATGGTGATCTCTCGTGACTTGAAATGGATGTTCACTGTGCACACGGTTCTGTGAGTGACTTAGCTGTACAGTGGACAAGCAGGGGCACAGGTGCCAGGGTCAGGGGATGTCTCAGTCTGGGTCCACAGTGTTCTAAAAGGGGAGGGAAAACAGCCAGAAGTCGTGGTACATATTGGTACACATAACACAGGTCGGAAAAGGGATGAGGATCTAAAAGGAGAATACAGGGAGCTAGGTAGAAAGCCGAAAAGCAGCAGCTCAAGGATAGTAATCTCTGGTTTGTGGCCTGTGGCATGTGCCAGTGAGGGTAAGAATAGGATCATCTGGCAAATGAATGTGTGGCTGAGGAATTGGTGCAGGGGGTAGGGTTTCAGATTTCTGGAACATTGGGATCTCATCTGGGGAAGGTATTACCTGTATTAAAGGATGAGGTGCACTTGAAATCGAGAAGAACCAGTATCCTTGTGGGTAGATTTGCTGAGTTGTTGCGGAGGGTTTAAACTAATTTGGCAGAAGGATGTGAACTGGAGTGATAGGGCAGAGGATGGGACAGTCGGTATACCAGTAGGTGCAGTGTGTAGTGAGACCATAAAGAAGGGCAGGCAGATGATAGGACAAAATTGCAGTCAGTGGGAAGGGGTAAAGAGTGCCTTTAAGCCAAATAGTAGGTTCACCAGTTCAACAGTTGGAAAAATGAGAATAAAATAAAAGAGAAGGAGAGTGCAGGAGAGGTTACAAAAGTCTTCAGAATAAATTTAAAAAAACAAAAAGTTTAGAAAGGAATAAAAATGTAACTTTCTGCACAGTGGGGCAAGATTGAAAAGGATGATGAGTACAGGACTGAAGATGGTATATTTGAATGCACACAGTACACAGGATAAGGTAGATGATCTTGTAGTGCAGTTAGAAATTGGCAGCGATGACATTGTGAGCATCACTGAGTTGTTGCTGAAAGAAGATCACGGCTGGGTGCCCAACATCCGAGCATACACAGTGTATCATAAGGATGGACAGGTAGGCAGAGGGGGTGGGGTGCTCCTGTTGCTAAAAAATTAAATTAAATCCATAAAAGGAGGAGACGTGTAAAAAGGGCAAAGTCACGATAGCCATGAGGGATTTCAATATGCAGGTAGATTGTGAAAATCAGGTTGGTGCTGGATAGGGAATTTGCTGAAAGCCTGCGAGATTGCAGTTGAGCCCACGAGGTTAAAGGTAATCCTGGATTCGGTGTTGTGTAATGAATCAGATTTCATTAGGGAGGTTAAGGTAAAGGAACCCTTAGGAGTTAATGATTATAATGTGATTGAATTCACCCTGCACTTTGAGAAGGAGATGCTAAGATCAGACATATCACTACTAGAGTGGACTGAAGGGAACTACAGAGACATTAGCAAAGAGCTGGACAAAATGGATTGGAAGGGGACGTTGGGAGAGATGATAGCGGAGCAGCAACAGATGGAGTTTCTGGGAACAATCCAGAAGTCGCAGGGTAGATACATCCCAAAGAAGAAGGAGCATTCTAAAGGGAAGATGAGGCAACCATCGGTGACAAGGGAAGTGAAAGACAACCTAGAAGCAAAAGAGAGGGCATATAATAGAGCAAAAATTAAAGGGAAACTAAAGGGTTGGGATGCTTTCAAAAACAAGCAAATGGCAACTAGAAAGTACTAAGGAAAGAAAAGATGAAATATGAAGGTAAGCTTGCCAATAATATAAAAGAGAATACCAACATTTTTTTTCAGATATTAAAGAGTAAAAGATAGGCAAGAGTGGATATCGGACCTCTGTAAAATGATGCTGAGGAGGTCGTACTGGAGGATAAAAAAATGACAGATGAGCTGGATGAGTATTTTGTGTCAGTCTTCACCGTGGAAGATACCAGCAGTATGCCAGAAATTTGAGAGCCAGGGAGCAGAAGTATGTGAAGTTGCCAATACTAGGCAGAAGGTTCTTGGGAAACTGAAAGGTCTGACGGTAGATAAGTCACCTAAACCAGATGGACTATACCCCCGGGTTCTGAAAGAGGTAGCTGAAGAGATTCTGGAGGCATTAGTAGCAATCCTTTAAGAATTACTGGATTCTGGAATAGTTATGGAGGACTGGAAAATCAGAAATGTCACTCCAATCCTTAAGAAGGAAGACAGGCAAAAGAAAGGAAATTATAGGCCATAAGCACAAGAGGTTCTGCAAGTGCTGGAAATCCAGAGCAGCACACAAAATGGTGGAGGAACTCAACAGGTCAGGCAGCGTCCATGAAAACGAATAAACAGTTGATGTTTCAGGCCAAGATCTTTCATCAGGTCTGGGACCACTTACTTTCCTGTGGCATGTCGGTGATTTGGATGATGGAATTGATGGCTTTGTGGCCTAACTTGTGGATGATATGAAGATAGTTTGAGGGGCAGATAGTGTTGAGGAAGCAGGGAGTCTGCAAAAGGGTTTAGACAGATTCTGAGTTCGGACAAAGAAGTGACAGATGGAATACAGTGTTGGGAAGTGTATGCTCGTACACTCTGGTAGAAGGAATAAAGGCATAGACTATTTTCTGAACAGGGAGCAGATTCAGAAATCAGAGGCTGAAGTGGCCAGAGGATCCTCATGCAAGGTTCCCTGAGGGTTCACTTGCAGACTGAGTCGGTGATGAGGAAAGCAAATGCGATGTTAGCATTCATTTCAAGTGGACTAGAATATAAAATAAAGACGCAATGCTGAGACTTTATAAGGCATTGGTCATACCACACTTGGAGTATTGTGAGTAGTTTTGGGCTCCTTATCTAAGAAAGCATGTGCTGGCATTGGAGAGGGTCCAGAGGAAGTTCAGTAGAACGATCCTGCGAATAAAAGGGTTACATATGAGGAGTGTTTGATGGCTCTGGGCCTGTACTCACTGGAGTTTGGAAGAATGAAGGGGGATCTCATTGAAGCCTATCAAACACTGAAAGGTCTTGATAGACTGGATGTGGAGAGGATATTTTCTATAGTGGGGGAGTCTAGGACCAGATGGCACTGCCTCAGAATACAAGTCATCCCATCAGAACAGAGATGAGGAGGAATTTCGCTAGCCAGAGTGGGGTGAATCTGTAGAATTCATTGCCACAGATGGCTTTGGAGGCCAAGTCAATGGGTATATTTAAAGTGAAGATTGATATGTTTTTGATTAGTAAGTATAAAAAGGTTATGGGGAGAAGGTAGGAGAGGGTTGAGAGAGATAATAAATCATCCATGATGGAATGGCGGAGCTGGTTCAAAGGGCCAAAGGGCCTCATTCTGCCCCAATGTCTTATGGGTAGGGAACTATAGTAACTGTAATTGTAAATAGTTTATTATTGTCACATGTACCAACATACAGTGAATAGCTTGACTTTGCTATGGGATCCAGACAGATCATTCTGTATGCGTACTTTTGAGGCAGAGCACAAGGAATAAAAATACATGAACGCTAGAGATTATGCAGAATCAGGAAATCACACACTGAATGTTGGAGAAATTCAGCAGGTCAGGCAGCACCTATGGAGTGGAAGGAACAGTCAATATTTCAGGAAAGTCTTCTTCATCAGTACGTAGAAGTCCCAACGAGAGAGAGTGCGATACTGGATCTGCTATTTGGGAGTGAGACAGGGCAGGCGACAGAAGTCTGTGTATTGGAACACTTTGCAGTTAGTGATCCGATTGCCACTAGTTTCAAAGTACATATGCAAAAAGGTAAATTTGGTCTGTGGATTGAGATTCTAAGTTGGAGAAAGGCTAATTTTGATGGTATCAGAAAGGATCTGGCAAGTGTGGATTGGGACAGGCTGTTTGCTGGCAAATGTGTACTTGGTAAGTGGGAGGCCTTCAAAAGCAAAATTGCAAGTGCGAAGCTTGTACGTGTGTGTGTGTCAGAATAGAAAGTAAAGATAGCAAGTGTTGGGAACCTTGATCTTTGAGAGATATTGAGGCCCTGGTTAAGAGAAAAAAGGAGGTGCATAGCAGGTTTAGTCAAGTAGGAACAAATGAGGTGCTTATGCAGTATTAGAAATGCAAGAGAACACTTCAGAAAGAAATCAGGAGGGCAAAAAGAAGGCACAGGTTGTTCCAGAGACAAGGTGAAGGAGAATCCTTAGGGAAAAGAGCAAAAGGATTACAAGGGACAAAACTAGTTCTCTGGAAGATCAGAATGGTAATCCATTTGTGGAGCCAAAATAAAAACCATAGAAACCATAGAAACTACAGCACAGAAACAGGCCTTTTGGCCCTTCTTGGCTGTGCTGAACCATTTTCTGCCTAGTCCCACTGACCTGCACATGGACCATATCCCTCCATACACCTCCCATCTATGTATCTGTCCAATTTATTCTTAAATGTTACAAAAGAACCCACATTTACCACCTCATCTGGCAGCTCATTCCATACTCCCACCACTTTCTGTGTGAAGAAGCCCCCCCTAATGTTCCCTTTAAACTTTTCCCCCCTCACCCTTAACCCATGTCCTCTGGTTTTTTTCTCCCCTTGCCTCAGTGGAAAAAGCCTGCTTGCATTCACTCTATCTATACCCATCATAATTTTATATACCTCTATCAACTCTCCCCTCATTCTTCTACGCTCCAGGGAATAAAGTCCTAACCTATTCAACCTTTCTCTGTAACTGAGTTTCTCAAGTCCCGGCAACATCCTTGTAAACCTTCTCTGCACTCTTTCAACCTTATTTATATCCTTCCTGTAATTTGGTGACCAAAACTGAACACAATATTCCAGATTCGGCCTCACCAATGCCTTATACAACCTCATCATAACATTCCAGCTCTTATACTCAATACTTCGATTAATAAAGGCCAATGTACCAAAAGCTCTCTTTACGACCCTATCTACCTGTGACGACACTTTTAGGGAATTTTGTATCTGTATTCCCAGGAACATGGATGAAGGCAAGGCAGTGGATGTTGTCTACATGGACTTTAGAAAGGTTTTTGACAAGGTCCTGCATGGGAGGTTGGTCAAGAACATTCAGCTGCTCAGCATTCAAGATGAGGTAGTAAATTATTAGATTATGAGGACACTCAGTCCTCGTTTATTGTCATTTAGAAATGCATGCATTAAGAAATGATACAATGTTCCTCCAGTATGATATCACAGAAACACAGGACAGACCAAGACTAAAACTGACAAAAACCACATAATAATAACATATAGTTACAACAGTGCAAAGCAATACCGTAATTTGATGAAGAACAGACCATGGGCACGGTAAAAAACGTCTCAAAGTCCCGATAGCCCATCATTCACGCAGACGGTAGAATGGAGAAACTCTCCCTGCCATAAATCTCCAGCGCCGCAAACTTGCCGATGCATTCGAAGCACCCAACCACAGCCGACTCTGAGTCCGTCCGAAGACTTCCAGCCTCCGACCAGCCCTCCGGCACCGGGCACTGAGCACCATCTCTGCCAAGTGCTTCGACCCCGCCCCGGCCACCGAGCAACAGGCAAAGCCGAGGACTCGGGGCCTTCTCCTCCGGAGATCCTGGATCACACAGTAGCAGCGGCAGTGAAACACGCATTCCAGAAGTTTCACCGGATGTTCCTCCGTGCTCTCACGTCTGTCTCCATCAAATCAGAATTGTGCACGGCACCCTACTTGACAGATAACAGATCACTGGAGAGGCCACTGTGCGCTGCGTCGCACCGCCATCTTCTCCTCTTGAATCAGACATTGGTTTTGCGGGAGAAGCCAGCGAGTGGTAGTCGATGGTGCCTCTGACTGGAGGCCTGTGACTAATGGAGTGCAGCAGGGATCAGTGCTGGATCCTTTATTGTTTGTCATCTGTATCAATGATCTGGATGCTAACGTGGTTAACTAGATTAGCAAATTTGTGTACGACACTAAGAATGGGGTTATATTGGACAGCGGGGAAGGCTATCATGACTTGCATAGGGATCTGCATCAGCTGGAAAAATGGGCTGAAAGGTGGCAGATGGAGTTTAATGCAGACAAGTGTGAAGTTTTTCACTTCTGTAGGACCAATCTGAATTCCTCTTACACAGTGAACGGTAGGGCATTGAGGAGTGTGGTGGAACAAAGGGATCTGGGAATACAGGTACATAATTCATTGAAAGTGGTGTCACAATTAGATAGGGTTATTAAAGGAAGCTTTTGGCACATTGGCCTTCATAAATGAATGTATTGAGTACAGAAGATGGGATATTATGTTGAAGTTGTATAAGACGTTGGTGAGCAAAACCTACCCACAGGAAAAACGTGAACAAGTTTGAAAGAGTACAGAGAAGATTTAAAAGAATGTTGCCGGGCCTGGAGGACCTGAGTTGTAAGGAAAGATTGGATAGGTTAGGACTGTATTCCTTATAATGTAGGAGATTGAAAGAAGATTTGATGGAGGTATACAAAATTATTAGGGGTATAGGTAGGGGAAATGTGAGCAGGTTTTTTCCACTGAGGTGGGGTGGGACTACAACCAGAGGTCATGGGTTAAAGGTGAAAAGTTTAAGGGGAACATGAGGGGAAACTTCTTCACTGAGGGAGTCTTGAGAATGTGGATGAGCTGCCAGCACGAGTTGTGTATGTGAGCTCAATCTCAATGTTTAAGAGAAGTTTGGACGGGTACATGTAGGGCTGAGTAGGTTGATGGGAGTAGACAGCTTAAATGGTTTTGGCATGGACTAGGTGGACCAAAGGTCATACTTCTCTATGACTCTGTGTTTTTATATAGTATATTTTATGCACTGTACTCTACTGCTGCCTCAAAACCCACACATTTCACGACATACTGTACATTAGTGATAAAAAACCTGACTGATTGGGCACAGGAGTACATTCAGCCAGAGACTCATTCCACCAAGATGCAACACTGAGCGTCATAGGAAGTCATTCCCGCCTGTGGCCATCAAACTTTACAACTCCTTCCTTGGAGGGTCAGACACCCTGAACCAATAGGCTGGTCCTGGACTTATTTCCAACTGGCATAATTTACATATTATTATTTAATTATTTATGGTTTTATATTGCTATATTTGCTATACTTATACTCTATTCTTGGTTGGTGCAACTGTAACAAAACCCAATTTCCTTCGGGATCAATAAAGTATGTCTATCTATCCACGTGTGGCAACTGTGCGATGGATGCAAACATGAGGAATTCTGCAGATGCTGGAAATTCAAGCAATACACATCAAAGTTGCTGGTGAACGCAGCAGGCCAGGCAGCATCTATAGGAAGAGGTACAGTCGACCTCTCAAGCAGAGACCTAGAGATGCTGCCTGGCTGCCGGCGTTCACCAGCAACTTTGATGTGTGTTGCTTGTGCTATGGATGTGCAGGAATGTAACACAGCATGAACGCATTGCCTTTGAAAGTAAAGAATGAAAAGGCACTGCACGGTTTATTCATTTAAATATTTGTTTGGTAATAAAGTTCGTTTTGGATAAAAAAAACTTATGTTAGCGGGCTTCAGGGAGACCCAACAACGGTTACAATCAAACTTCTCACAGGGAAGACAACTGCAGATCAGGTCGGGCAGCTTCTACAGAAAAGAGAGAAAAGTTGACGTTTCGGGCCAGACTCTTCATCAGGACCGCACCGGGAGACAGTCACATCCCGTTTCCACGGTAACTCCGTGGCCCGACAGATTCCAGTGAATCACGAAAAAGTTGTGGCGATGAAACGTCTCGCTTTCCTAACTTCGTATTAATACCCCAGCGGCCAGCACCGCCCGGAGGATGATAGCGGGGTGGCGACTCTGCCCCCTGCCGCCCGGAGGGTGACAGCGGCGCCGCAACGCTGTCCCCTGCCGCCCGGAGGGTGATAGCGGAGCGGCGACTCTGCCCCCTGCCGCCCGGAGGGTCACAGCGGCCGCCCCGCGGACTCGGGTGACTGGACACGGCAGCAAATCACTGGGAGAAATAACACAAGAAGGAGCAAAGTGAAGGATCGGTCAGGAATGCCGGTGAGTTTGCTGACTTGCAGCGATGGTTGAGCATGGACTGCGGGGACTGAGGGAGTGGGGCCGACGCCGGCACACCAGCCCGGCGGCTCCGGATGAAGCGAGCCTGCCGTGTCCGTGATGGAGAAAAGCCGCAGAAATAGATTCAGGTAGTCCCCTCCCCCCCATAATGGCATTCCTTGTTCGTGTGCACTTGACAGTGTAAACCGCATGGAAGTAATAAGTACAGCGACGACCGCAGAAATACCGGAATAGTGCGCACCGGAATGCTAAACTGACAGTGATAGCAGAGGTCCGGCGACAGAGGCTGTAACCCGACGTGCCGACTCAGTCCCCCAGGTAGCCCGTGTCCTGATGCATGCGTTGGTCCTCTGCATCCATAGTTGCTGTTCTGCACATTACCCGTTGCTCTATTCTGCATTTCTGCCAGTCGTTCCGCCTCTTCAGTGTGCTGACGGGAGTGATGAGCTGAGGCTACAACCTGATCTCTCCCGAGGGATATTCAATATTCAGGAGGGATAGACATGAAGGAAGGGGAGGTGGGGTGGTGTTGCTGGTTAAAGAAGAGATTAACGCAATCGAAAGGAAGGACATAAGCCGGGAAGATGTGGAATCGATATGGGTAGAGCTGCGTAACACTAAGGAGCAGAAGACGCTGGTGGGAGTTGTGTACAGGCCACCTAACAGTAGTAGTGAGGTCGGAGATGGTATTAAACAGGAAATTAGAAATGTGTGCAATAAAGGAACAGCAGTTATAATGGGTGACTTCAATCTACATGTAGATTGGGTGAACCAAATTGGTAAAGGTGCTGAGGAAGAGGATTTCTTGGAATGTATGCGGGATGGTTTTTTGAACCAACATGTCGAGGAACCAACTAGAGAGCAGGCTATTCTGGACTGGGTTTTGAGCAATGAGGAAGGGTTAATTAGCAATCTTGTCGTGAGAGGCCCCTTGGGTAAGAGTGACCATAATATGGTGGAATTCTTCATTAAGATGGAGAGTGACATAGTTAATTCAGAAACAAAGGTTCTGAACTTAAAGAGGGGTAACTTTGAAGGTATGAGACGTGAATTAGCTAAGATAGACTGGCAAATGACACTTAAAGGATTGACGGTGGATATGCAATGGCAAGCATTTAAAGGTTGCATGGATGAACTACAACAATTGTTCATCCCAGTTTGGCAAAAGAATAAATCAAGGAAGGTAGTGCACCCGTGGCAGACAAGGGAAATTAGGGATAGTATCAATTCCAAAGAAGAAGCATACAAATTAGCCAGAGAAAGTGGCTCACCTGAGGACTGGGAGAAATTCAGAGATCAGCAGAGGAGGACAAAGGGCTTAATTAGGAAGGGGAAAAAAGATTATGAGAGAAAACTGGCAGGGAACATAAAAACTGACTGTAAAAGCTTTTATAGATATGTAAAAAGGAAAAGACTGGTAAAGACAAATGTAGGTTCCCTACAGACAGAAACAGGTGAATTGATTATGGGGAGCAAGGACATGGCAGCCCAATTGAATAATTACTTTGGTTCTGTCTTCACTAAGGAGGACATAAATAATCTTCCAGAAATAGTAGGGGACAGAGGGTCCAGTGAGATGGAGGAACTGAGCGAAATACTTGTTAGTAGGGAAGTGGTGTTAGGTA
This sequence comes from Mobula birostris, assembly GCF_030028105.1. Taxonomy (NCBI): domain Eukaryota; kingdom Metazoa; phylum Chordata; class Chondrichthyes; order Myliobatiformes; family Myliobatidae; genus Mobula; species Mobula birostris. The sequence goes on from NW_027278300.1 coordinate 199,166, forward strand.
AATTGAAGGGATTGAAGGCAGATAAATCCCCAGGGCCAGATGGTCTGCATCCTAGAGTGCTTAAGGAAGTAGCCCAAGAAATAGTGGATGCATTAGTGATAATTTTTCAAAACTCGTTAGATTCTGGACTAGTTCCTGAGGATTGGAGGGTGGTTAATGTAACCCCACTTTTTAAAAAAGGAGGGAAAGAGAAACCGGGGAATTATAGACCGGTTAGCCTAACGTCGGTGGTGGGGAAAGTGCTGGAGTCAGTTATCAAAGATGTGATAACAGCACATTTGGAAAGCGGTGAAATCATCGGACAAAGTCAGCATGGATTTGTGAAAGGAAAATCATGTCTGACGAATCTCATAGAATTTTTTGAGGATGTAACTAGTAGAGTGGATAGGGGAGAACCAGTGGGTGTGGTATATTTGGGTTTTCAAAAGGCTTTTGACAAGGTCCCACACAGGAGATTAGTGTGCAAACTTAAAGCACACGGTATTGGGGGTAAGGTATTGATGTGGATGGAGAATTGGTTAGCAGACAGGAAACAAAGAGTGGGAATAAACGGGGCCTTTTCAGAATGGCAGGCGGTGACTAGTGGGGTACCGCAGGGCTCAGTGCTGGGACCCCAGTTATTTACAATATATATTAATGACTTGGATGAGGGAATTAAATGCAGCATCTCCAAGTTTGCGGATGACATGAAGCTGGGTGGCAGTGTCAGCTGTGAGGAGGATGCTAAGAGGATGCAGAGTGATTTGGATAGGTTGGGTGAGTGGGCAAATTCATGGCAGATGCAATTTAATGTGGATAAACGTGAGGAGATCCACTTTGGTGGCAAGAATGGGAAAACAGATTAGTATCTGAATGGTGGCCGATTAGGAAAAGGGGAGGTGCAACAAGACCTGGGTGTCATTATACACCAGTCATTGAAAGTGGGCATGCAGGTACAGCAGGCGGTGAAAAAGGTGAATGGTGTGCTGGCATTCGTAGCAAGAGGATTCGGGTACAGGAGCAGGGAGGTACTACTGTACAGTTGTACAAGGCCTTGGTGAGACCACACCTGGAGTATTGTGTGCAGTTTTGGTCCCCTAATCTGAGGAAAGACATCCTTGCCATAGAGGGAGTACAGAGAAGGTTCACCAGATTGATTCCTGGGATGGCAGGACTTTCATATGAAGAAAGACTGGATGAACTGGGCTTGTACTCGTTGGAATTTAGAAGATTGAGGGGGGATCTGAGTGAAACGTATAAAATCCTAAAGGGATTGGACAGGCTAGATGCAGGAAGATTGTTCCCGATGTTGGGGAAGTCCAGAACAAGGAGTCACAGTTTGAGGATAAAGGGGAAGCCTTTTAGGACCGAGATTAGGAAAAACTTCTTCACACAGAGAGTGGTGAATCTGTGGAATTCTCTGCCACAGGAAACAGTTGAGGCCAGTTCATTGGCTATATTTAAGAGGGAGTTAGATATGGCCCTTGTGGCTATGGGATCAGGGGGTATGGAGGGAAGGCTGGGGCGGTGTTCTGAGTTGGATGATCAGCCATGATCATAATAAATGGCGGTGCAGGCTCGAAGGGCCGAATGGCCTGCTCCTGTACCTATTTTCTACGTTTCTATGTTTCTATAATACTTTTCTGTTAAAAACTGGCTCAAGCCAAAATGGGATTACATTTTTCTAAAGGTAGATTTAATTTAACTAAAGCTGTAAATTGATTTTAATTAATATTATTTACAACATGGGTTTAATAGTAAAGTTACTAAAAGCCATAACCCAAAGCAATATGAATAAAAATATAGCCCAAGACACAATTTTATACATTTTCTTGCTAAGTGACATGATCAGACTGAAGTATAGGCCTAGCATGTGAAAAATGTACTTGTTTTTTGCTGCACAAGTACTCATTTCTGGGTCAAACATGAGATAAGTACCCACAGATTTCACCTTCAACTGAAATGAGACAATTTCTGTCCTTGCTCTTACTGTTTGTTAAACAAGAAAAAGCTTGCTCACACATGTAAGAAGTTGAAAACTGCAGCAAAATGTTCATTGCTTTTCTGTGAATGGCAGGATACTGTTCTTTCACAGAAATCCAGAACTATTCCAGGGACAGGTCAGTAAATCTCATCTTGAGTGCACGTTGGTCTGTAGCTCACCAAGTTCTTCCTCTTCCCTCAAAGTCAAGTTCTCAGGCCGAGCAGAAGATTCAGAGAAAGGGCCCCTCCCCCAGTCACGCACTTGCGCTGAAAGGGAGAAAAATACTGTTCAATTTTGTTCTAAAGTTCTTCCAGCTGGTTTTCAATAAGACTTGAGACTTTCTGATATCCTTTCTCATTCTCAAGCCCAAGCAGAAGTGGAAACATTTCAAGATTTCCTTTTTCAACGTGATTTTTCCAAAGATTCAGTTTTCTTTTAAATTCAATGTCACTTGAAGTCAAAACATTTTCTCCAGGGTCTTGCAGAGATTTGTTCAACTGGTTCATATGATGAAAAATGTTTCCAAAGTAGGCTAGTTTCTGCGGCCATTCTTCATTTTCACAGCACTCAGCAAAATCTGACTTACTATTTTCTTGAAAGTACTCCTGCAATTCGCCTTTCAGCTCAAACACTCTGTTGAGAATGCTTCCTTTGCTAAGCCGGATTTCTGTATGTAGCAGAAGATTGGTGTGCTGCTTGTCCAGGTTTTCCCACAGTTTTTTAAACAGTCTCAAACGAACTGGTCTTTGTTTAGTGAAGTTAACCATTTTTGTAGCATCCTCCAGAATTTTTTCATTTCATCTCCAAGGGTTTTTGACATTACAACCTCTCTGTGAAGAAAACAGTGTGTTGTGACAACATCAGGATTTTCTTTTTTTTAACAAGAGAAGCAAAGCCTCTCACTGCACGTAAAAATTCCTTCCTTAGAATGAACAATTCCCTCCAATTTTCTACTACACTGGTAGAGTTTGTTTGCTCCTATAAGCTAGTTGGCAGCGTGTAAGTGGAGGTTGGAGGAGGTAGTTCAGAGGGAGAGGCTGACATCACATCCCAAGTTGGGCGAATCTGTTCAATACTTGGAAAATACACTTCATGCTCCTCCTCAGCCTACTGTCCTCCCCTCCATTCAGTAGGGCACTCACCAATTGTCAATGGCCTGCTCTATCTCGCGTCAAAAATTGAGAATGGACTCAACCAAATAAACACGGTCCTACTGCGCACTGCCATACTGGGGTGAGAGACCTCTAACGAGATTGCTAATGGAGCTACTCAGTCACTGCCCACCACTGCAAGTGCTAGCATTGCATGTTGCAAAAGCAATATTTTTTAATCACGATCTCTCTCGGAACCCCTAGCGACCTTTTCGGGAACCCCAGCTGAGGCACACTGAATCAGTAGTACCAGCTTGCAGAAAGAGATACGGGAATCCTGTGGTTTCTGTCAGTTCAGTAAGGCTCCAAAAATTTAGTACACTCTAGACTTTCGTGTCAAATTGGCAGATTTTCTGCACTATCTGATGTCATTTCTGTTAATACCTCTGCACTTGTAATTAACTTATTTTTTAGGTTTGACACAAAATGATAACTTTCCCAGTGCATCAGGAGAATTGAAAGGGAGCACTGGAACTGGATTTCTGGTGTGTGAAAGCAAACATGGAATTTCTTGTAACGTGTTCCATGCATTGCCATTTGGTCTTCGCCCTTCCATTTCCACGCTTCAGAAAGATTCTGGCCTGAATGGTGCCCCTGCCCATGTCCGTGGATCCTGTGCAGATCCACTGGTGGGGTTATTTGCAGACCTACTTCGTGAACGCTATTGGCAAAGCACTCCGGTACAATACAGGTTCCATTTTGTTACTGCAAATAAAGTACACTTCCACAGTGTTTACAAATGTCATCAGAATAGTTTGATAGCTGATGGAAAATCATATTTTTCACTAATTATTTGCCATTGCCTAGTTTGGCACGGAATAGAAGGGCCGAGATGGCCTGTTTCTGTGCTGAAATTGTTATATGGTTATATGGTTGAGAATAGAATAGAGATCTGGTGCATCATAGGAATTGCCCTCTGCAGTCACATAGGCAAGGCACAAATCCTGGGTTGGTTTGACAGGGAGATGTTTGGATTGCTTGATCCTGAAAAAACATATCTGATCTCAGTTCCTGCCTAACACTCTCATAGTTTGTCCTGCTCCAATTTAGTACTCTCCTGCAGGGTCCACACTTATCCTTTTCTACAGCTACCCTAAAGCCGTTCCCAAACTGTTCTTTCACTGAAAGGTCACACACCTGATCCAGTATGACCCCTCATCCTCTTGGGTTATCTACAGTAGTCTACATTTGAGAAGTTAAAGTCATCCACTACAACAATCCTTTCATTTTTCCATCTTTCCCTGATTTGCCCGCGTGTCTGTTTCTCAGTATCCCAGTGGCTGTTTAAGGTGGCGGTGGTGGTTGTGGCTGGTATCAGTAGTACAATCCCATCAAAGTCATTTAATTTTTTCATATTTTTGAGTTTCACCCTTCATTATGTCCCCACCGAGTGCGACTGTGATATTGTCCCTGATTAATAGCGCAACCTGTGCTTCCCTTTTACCAGCTTCTCTACTTTTCTCAAATATCAAAACTCTGGACAATTAAGCAACAATTCCTGTCCCTCTCTTAACCAAGTCTCTTTTATGATGACAAATTCATAGTCCCATGTACTGATCCATGCTCTGTTTTATCACCCTTACCCACAATACTATCATTGAAAGACACACCACAACCAATCCATCCCATCACTTTGCTCCTGCCTGTTCTTACTGGTCATGACACCTACCTACCATTCAATTCCTCCACTTTCTGACCTGCTATACTGGTTCCGATACCCTGCCAAGCTAGTGTAAAACCTTCCGAGTCATACCAGCAAATCTTTCAGCCAGGATATTGGTTCCCCTCCAGTTAAGATGTAGCCCATCCCTTTTGTACAGATTGTCCCTGCAGTAGAAGAGGTTCAAATGACCTTTTTTCTGTTCATTTGGTTCACTTAAGTCATTTTAGTTCCTTTTGCCTTCTTTTCATGTCGCAAGTAATTTGGTTCCTGCCATATTGAACATCTCTTTCACAAGTATCTGTAAAAGACATTTGTACATTGGAGTTGCAGTTAGTGTCCCAGGGATTAGAGTTTGCTTCTCAGGCACTGTCTGTGCAGAGTTACACATGTTCTTGTAACCAAAAGATTCCTCTGGGGGCACCAGTTTTCTCCCACTTGTTGACAATTTAGTAGCATACGGCTACTGTAAAATCACCATTCAGTGTGTTAACTGTGTGATAGGAAGCAAGTTGCAGGGTTCTGGGAAATAAAGAGGGAAAATGGGATTACGGGATTGCTCCTCTGGGTCAAAGGGTCTCCTGTGTCATTATAAGTTTATAAATCTATGTAATAAGAAACACAATGGGATGATATATTGGGGGGTTGTTTAGGTGGTGATTTAATGTGGAGGAGCGTGTTATTTTTTTGTCTTTGTCACCCATTCAGTGGATGTTGGGCAACGGGGGGAATGCACATTACAGCTTTGAAGATGAGATAGTGTTCAACATCTCTCTCAAGTTCAAGTGTTTTGTCTTTAATACAACAGGTCATTCAGCTCTGGATTTATAAAGGAGGCTTGATTTTCCTGCTTCTTGTTTAGCCTTGATGCTGCCTCTTCCTTAAGTCTTGACTTCTCACCTAACCATCTTGCAGGAAAAGTCTATAAATGGATTTGGTAAGTTATTTGTACAACTATTGATGGAAATTACATTGAGTGGTGATGTCAGATTAATAATATTAAAGTAATGGAAGAAATAGAAAAATGTATTAGAAATGCCATTTGAGAAGTCAGATGTCTTTTTGAATTATTATGGACCAAATGTTTCATGGCTCAAAAGTGGACAAAATCCTTTATTCTGTCTGTGGAATAAAGGATTTTGTCCATTTTTTTGAGTCATTGAGCTTTGTTCAGGGAGACTTTTAAGTGAAAGTCCATTTTTTGAGCCGTGAAACATAATAATTCCAGAGACATCAGTAGCGTGGTTGTCCTGTGGGTAATTGTAGACATGAATTGGATGTGGAAGGGTAAGTGTGATGTGAACAAAAAACGCACCGCCCTGTTTCATCTTGTACTGGAACTTCAAATGCATTGTCCCTTCCCGCTATCGCAGTCTGCCCAATTACATTTAGAGCCTGCTCTCCCCCCCCCCGTACTACGTTTACAGGCAAGAATAGGAGATTTATCACTAGCTTTTAATTTTCACCCTGATAATTCATGGGTGAAACAGTGGCTTACTGTAAGTTACTGCTCTGTATTCACTGCTTTTGATGTAACCACTCTCGTGTACTGTCGCCCTACTGTGAAGAAAGAGTTAAATTTGATTCCTCCTTGGTATATGCTAAAATGGCTCACAGCAAGTGGATGCTTGGAAGACAAAATGCTGTTAGTCTGGGATGTGAAAGTGGTGTGAGTACCAGTCTGCAGCCTTGAATGCAGATAGTGGCAAAAAATGTACTTGCTAGGAAAAGTACATAACATTATGTTATGTTTAAAAAGGGACAATTTCTTTATGCAAGTGGAAGTTTTCTAGGCTAGGTTATGACTACTGCTGAGTGAGGGTCATTTTTCTTTCTTTCTGTATTCTTTGTTTCACTCTAATAAAGCAATTTCTGATAGTCTTTCAAACACCTACAGTGCTGCCTCCTTTGTTTGCCGATACCTCTTGCCGCTGTATCCTAAAATAACAAGGAATGAATTTTAAAATACTTTTTTTACACTTACCTATCACTTAAGCAGTTTATTGCCTTCCCAAACTCACCAATGATTTGCACAATTTTGACTGTATTTGCTGTCTAAACAATCTGGTTTTGTAATTGGCAACTCCATCTCTGCGCTGCAGAGCGGCCACGAAAACTCTGTCACACAGCTTGAGACATCCCCTCCTCTTTAATACATCAGTTGGGCCATTCCAGTAAAAGATAGTTGTATACTTGATTAAGTTGTGAAGTAAAATTGCTTTTAGTGAAATAGAGCAAAAGTGTTGTTATGTAAATACTAGATTTACACTAGATTATTAAATCTAACAGCTGATAAGGGGTCAGTGCTTTTTTTTACATCATACTGCTGAGCAAAGTTTTGGAAGGATACAAGATTGGGTTAAAACTTTAACCAGCTTGACATGAATTCTCCTTCCCTTCTCATTTACCATCAGATTGCTTCTATACTGTAGGAGTGTTTTGTTGTCACTCACGGATCACATGTTGGAGGAGTCGACATGTTAATATTTGGGGTTCAATCTTATACTGAGTAAGGTGGGGACTGTGAGTTCATCGTTCAGTTGCTTTTCCCTTTGTCTAGATGAGATGAGCAAGAATCAGACGTTTTCATGTCAAGATTGTACATGTTCATTATTTGCTTCCTTGTTTCTTTTGATGTGTTAAATATTTTACAATGTTTGATCCACTATCAGCAGTGTGACCCACCAATTTTGCGTATGAGTCATGTTCATAGAGCCCAGTAATGGGCCTTCAGCTCAACGTGACCATGTTGACTATCTGTACTAATTTCATTTGCCAGTGCTTGGTCTATAGCCTTGGTGATACAAGAACTCACTATGATGTTTTAGAATTATCTGCCTCCACTACCCGGTCAGTATGTTTCACATTCCAACCATACTGGGTGAAACATATGTTTCCTCTAAACTTATGGCTATAGTTTTAGACAACTCTGCTGTGAGGAAATGTTTCTTATTCTCTTCCCTATATATAGCTGTGCAATTTTGCATGCTTGCTTCATTCATCCCAAGGAAAGCAAACCCAGCCTAGTCCACCCTTGCAACTGAAATCCTGGTGAATCTCTTCTGCACCCTCTCCCGTGCAATTGCATTCTTCCTATGGTGTGATGACCAGACCTGTACACAGTGCTTCTTCTTTGGCCTGACAAATGTATCATAAACACCTTGCTCTTATGTTTTCTGTATATGAAGGTAAGTATACCATGTGCCACCTTCACCTTCTCTATATGTGCTGATACCTACAAGTATCCTTGGATGTTAACACCAAGGTCTATCTGTTCCTCAGTACTGACTGGGGTTTTGCCATTTATTCTGCATGGCCTCGTCTGACTGGCCCTCAAAAATGCATCACACCACATTTACCAAGATTAAGTTCCATCTGCCTTTGTTCTGCCCGTCTTTCCAATTGATTCTACAACATTTAACCACTCTCGTTATCAAAAACATCACCAATATCACAAACACAAATTATACCTCCTACATTCATATCTAAATCATTAATGTGTATAACAGTGAGAAAACTGTGTGCTTCACTCTCCAGAGGCTTCCAATCACAAAAAAAAATCTTGCCTCTTGTAATCAATAGGAGACATTCACATATTTTTTCCAAAAATTGAGTCAAACTGCCCCACCATCACAACAAAACTATGCTGGCTATGTCTATTTAACTCTATCTTTCAATCCTGTTTCTCAGATTACTTTCTAAGAACTTCCCTGTTATTAATTAGTTTTCTGCCTGGTTTATCCCTGCAAGTGGTCAAACTTTTTATTCAACCAGACAAGAATACACATGAATACAGCCAAATAAAACGGTGTTCCTCCTAGGCTAAGGTTCAAAACACATTATCAACGGTCATACACAGCACATGGCACATATAGGATAGCAAGTAAACATACAGTCACACAGAAAATATTATATGGCCCAAGTCACTGAGAAGTATGTCTTGAAAACTTGATGGTGCACGGGTGTTATCAGCAGGAGCAAGTGGTTTTCAGCAGTCCGCAGATGGACGTATATACGCAATCCAGCCTGTCCTTCCACCGACTGAACATGGGTTGGCAGCACAGGTGAGAGGGTGCGGCCCCCAACTCAACATGGATACCTCGCTGCACTGCCTTCAGTGTCTCCACTGCTGAATTGCTACAACAGGCAAGCCCACGGCCTGAGGCCAAGTCCATGCTACAACTGAGGCCACACGGCTCCCGCCACCGTCTGTCTCACTAATAAACAAAGGAAACAGACTTGCACCAGTTTACATTACCGATGTCCATCAGGGTCTGTGATTGCAAGAGATACATCCAAGACAATCTTTTCTGTTAGACTGCACACTGCCTTCGCGCACTGACTGATGCCTGTCTGGCAGGCTGTAACACAGTCTGCGCCAAGTCCAACTTCTCTGCCAGTGACCAGCTTCTGATGGGGTAAACCTGTCATGCTTCAAGTTCTTGGTGTCCAGCATTATCTTGCAATTGTGCAAAAAAGACAGAAAAATCCTTGGTCCCCAAGAGGCTGCTGCGTCTGAGTGCGCCGCCATCTTACCAGAAGTTTACAATTAGAGCAAAAAAAAAGTCTATTTTAGTGGCAATTGTTCATAATGCAGATAAATTGTAATGATTAAGGTTTTGTCAGTTAGTTCAAGAACCAAATAGTTGAAGGGAAGTAGCTGTTTCTGAACTTGGTGGGAGGGACTTGCAGCTTCTATACCTTCTGCTCAATGGTGGTTGCAAAAGGACGACATGGCCCAGGTGATGGGGATCTTTGTTGACAGATGTTGCCGCCTTCAGACAGCACCTCCTGTAGTTACTACAGATAGTGGGGAAGGGATGTGCCCCTGATGAGAGGCATAGTGGAGGCCAGTACTGTCTGCAGCTTCTTGTATTCCCAAACGTTGGAATTGAAGCACTGAGACTCATTGCTGGTACAGCTGTAAGAGTGGTGAAACTGAAGCAGGTTATACCCTCAGACTCAGCGGCTTCACAGTTTGTGACCCACTCGCACTTGATTACTCGCAAACTTGGCAGTAATGAGCATGGAGAAGGACAAATCACCTGATAATGTTGCTCTGACGATACTGTTAGTGAAACTCTGAGTGTAGGTGTGGATAAGCCTTGCTGGGAAGTAAGCCTTTCCATTTTCTTTTTTATTCCTTTTAGCTGCAAATGAGGGGTCTCCTCCTGACCATCTTTGCTGCCTGCATTGGTGGCACCTTCCAGTTTGGCTTGAACCTGACGATCATTAATGCACCAACAACCGTGAGTCCAGAGCTATGGTCAACTTGAAATGATTGGTAGCACTTGCAGAATCAACATTGGACTTTGTTTTAATTCACCATTGCAGTTTATTCAAATGTTCATCAATGAAACCTGGATTGAGCGTTATGGCAAACCTCTGGAAAGCGAAGTAATCACACTGCTCTGGACTATCATCATAACTGCCTTCTGTGTTGGAGGAGTGGTCGGTGCACTTATTGCTGGACCCATGGCCATAACCTGTGGCAGGTATGAACTGCAGTAGGAATGTTGGCTTAACTATTACCCAACGAAATCTATCATTATGTCTTATGAGTGGTGGAATGACCTCCCCATGGCCAAGTGTTAATTTGTGAATGTGGACCAAGAGCCAGGCGAGTTTCTGATTTTTCTTCTGTGGCTGACTTAAGGTCGTCCCGATGCCACATCTTTTTCCCTGAGGAAGCCACGGAGATGATGGAATCTAGGAGTAATGGGAAATGAGGAAGAGAGGGAGTAAGAGCACATGGATCAATCGTCCCCAGCAATCAGTACAGCATTGTGTCATAGATGGAGGGTCTGCTGACTTCCACCATAACTTATAAAGGGTTGCTACTACTGAGTTTTTTTAAAACAGGGCTGTATATAAACACAATTTCACAGGGAGTGACTGTAATCTCTGTAGGTTTCACTAATTTGGTTCTTTGTCAGTTATTTATGAAGGTTGTACTGTGTGTCCTGTTTATCCATCCTCTGTTATTATACTATTAAAATGAGGCCAACACATTGAATCATGTGATCAACAAAACTGGATGGGGAACCAAAACTTCTGTAAAGGTGAACTATGACAGTAAATGCCTGGTCCAATTTCATGATGACACATATTTGAACAGAAAATTCACGAGTACTCAAAGATGGCACAGAATACTACTTGTGCATAAAGGGCAGGTACAGACAGGTCCAATGTTGGAACAAACGTCTAGAGTCTGGAATAATGAATGCAGGGACGGAAGAACGGGAATCCTGTTTACTCTGGAAGATGGTACAGGTCCACGTAACCTTTTGGTGTTTATCTTTTCACCCTTGGCCTGGGATAGCTGACTAATCTGTGGAATTCTCTGCCACAGGAAACAGTTGAAGCCAGTTCATTGGCTATATTTAAGAGGGAGTTAGATATGGCCCTTGTGGCTACAGGGATCAGGGGGTATGGAGAGAGGGCAGGTACAGGGTTCTGAGTTGGATGATCAGCCATGATCGTACTGAATGGCAATGCAGGCTCGAAGGGCCGAATGGCCTACTCCTGCACCTATTTTCTATTTTTCTATAATCACTAGCAGCCTCAATAAAATATCCAGCAACCACTTTGGGCAAGTTACTAGATTGCTGTTCTTTCCCACACTTGTAAAAGCTGGAACTGGGAGAGTTCACAACAGTTTGGAGTCAGATCTGAAATCCTTTACATCTTACCCAACCCAAAACCAGCTGCTTTTAGGGCTTTAAATTGTCCTCGCTGAGTCTGTTGAAGTGGCCTGTTTCTCTCTCCCACTGCTAGTTGGCAGCTGAGAATGTTACTTGAGCAAGAAAGAGTGAGCTAATCGAGGTTAGGAAGTTGGGTGATAGTGTTCCTCTTACTTCTCTCCCCCAGCCTGCACAAGTCTTTTCAGGTATGAAGTTCACCAATAACACTCAGTGATAAGATCTGCAAAGTGTTATTTGAAAGAGCAGATCTGGTGGCCCGTTTTCACTGCCCCACAATCAGCTCAAGAGTCTTGCCCCAGCTTTGGAAACCAACGCTCTGCAGGCCAGTGTGAATGTTTTCACCTTCCATGTCATTTAACAACACTCCAGAAAGTTCAAGACATGTCTGAGCACCAGGGAATTAGAGTACAGTTATGAATTGTGTGAAAACACAAGTGCCTGGCATTGCTAGTGACCATCCTGTATCTGTCAACAGTCCGCAAATTAAAGTTCAGATTGAGCTCAGATTGTAGGGAAGATATTATTTGTTTGCTTGTCTCCGACTTTTTACTCCATATATTCGTAATTATTTCCTATTCTCACACCTTTCTCTTTCATGAGCAATTGTTTATGATAATCTGCTGACATTTGGGTATTGAGATTATGCTACCTTCATGGACTTTTGAAGGATTGGGTGGTAATATTCCTCTTTTTGCTCCTTCCTTATCCTCCAGAAAGGTCATATGCAGGTAACTGATTGGTAAATGTGACATTTCTTCTGCAATAGGTCACTGATACTACACGTTCTGAATATGATCTGAAACCTTCCAAATGAGGTAAAACAGGTCAAAGATCATAATACTCCAATAGTTCATTGAAGCTACACCTCATTAGATATTAATCTGCTATTTCCATTAACACAGTTCCTTTTAAACCTTAAATGATACTCACCTGTTCAGTTCTCTTTAATTCTAACTGATTTTAGACAACTTGCTGGATGATGACATGGTTTAATCTATGTACAGATCTCTGGCAGTCCTTTATAAATCAACAGTCATACCCATGACAATATGAATGCTAAATTGTTCTATTATTGTCACACATATCGAGGTACAGTGCAAAAACTTGTCTTACATATGCATACTCTTCTTGCCAAACCTGACTTTGTACTGTCTATTTTATCCTTGGCAGTTTGCTAGAGATCTGTGAGATGTTTCCTTTTCTCATCTGTGTGAGTAAATTAGTCCATTACCGACTCAAGTGAATATCATCTCTTTTGATGGTTTGGGAAAGACTGTAGATGAATGAAGTACAGAAGGATCTGAGTGTTCTTGTGTATGGATGGTAGGACGTTAGCAGACAGGTACAGCAACTGCTTAGGAAGGCAAATGCCATGTTGGCCCTGACTGCGAGAGGGTGTGTATTGGAAACAGAGAAGTATTGATAATAATTATACATTGTACTGGTGAGGCCACACCTGTTTTGGTGTTATTTAAGAAAGCATTAGAGAGACAGTGAAAAGGAGATCCACAAGGCTAATTACCGAGATGAGAGGCTTATCCTATCACAATTGGCAAATGAAATTTTCTGCAGAATTCGGGAAAATGAGGGGTGATCTTACTGAAATATTCTAGACCCTTAGGGAGCACGACAGGGTAGATGTCACAGTGGGAAAATCTTGAACAGGGGGAGATGGTTATGAGGTTATTTATAACTCCACAGGACCAACTTCTCGCAGAGAATGATGAGTCTCTAGAATTCTGTACTCTTGAGACTTGTAGAAACTGGGGATATACTTTTTAAACATTTTATTGAATTATGGGGAATTGGCACAGATGATTTTGAGCATTAATATTTGAATGGGTTGGGGGCTGAGTAGCTTACTTCGGCCTGCACTTTCTCACCTACTTGTCGTCAGGTATTTTGCTGAAAATTGTTCAGCGTTTATTACTATTGTGAAGGGCTGGTGAATGGACTTCTGAAGACATTCTAAGACGCTCTTAGGTGCATGAATTAGGACAGGAGCATTGTTTAGGGAGGAGGGATTAGTTTACTTGGACATTTGATTATTAATTTAGTTCTGCACAACATTACCGACTGAAGGGCCTGTTCCTGGTTGTAGGCTATGTTGTTAGCGAGTCAAGACTACCATTCATACCTTGCAGTATGAAGTTAACTAGCTCTGAGCAGAACATGTTTGCTGCTATTATTAACATAACAACACTGCCAACACATTTTACTAACTGATTTCCATTTCTCTTCTCTCAGGAGGAATTCGCTGCTACTGAGCAATATTTTTGTGCTCGTTGGTACTTTGCTGATGGGACTGAGCAAGATGGCCAAATCCTTTGAAATGATTTTAATTGGGAGATTTTTTACTGGAATAAGCTCAGGTTGTCACTTTTGTTTCGGGATATTAAGTTTTTATTCATGCCACTTATTTACAGAGGAAATGTACCTGATGTTATAGGCTGGTGTAGCAGTGGGAATGGGATAGGGATTGCTCTCACACCGCAGTTTTCTTACAAGTTATTGAAATCTAAAGTTCAATTAAGTTTTGTGGTAAGTTAACCAGTTCTTTAATTTGTTCATGTAAGTTAGACACACTGTCGTGGCTGATTTTAAAGTTTAGTACTCTATCTCACTTGAGAATATCTTCATAATGGGTGGCATAGTGCACAATTAGGTGGGTTGAATGCTGATCTCTGGCACTGTCGGAGTTTGCACGTTCTTCCTCTGTCTGTGTGGGTTTCCCCCAGTGCTCTGGTTCCCTTGCATTTCTCCTTTGACACGTTGGTTAATTGTAGCCCTTTGTGTTAGATGGGAAATTGGAGGTTCAGGGAGAAGTTAGTGGACATGTGAGAGAGAAACAAGTGAGTGAATGTGATTGAAAGGGTTGTTCTGAGAGCTGGCATGGACTTGCTGGGACAAATGGCCTCCCTTAATGTTGTAGGGCAATGTGGAAAAAAAAACACCTGGCTGTTAATTTTGTCAAACGTCTCAGCCACAGTGACCCTTTGCTCTTTTCTGGTCTGGTGTGAGACAATCTACCTTTCCTTGTATGGAATTTCTAGATTTAAAAGTCATCAGGAGCAGTTGGCCTGAGGATGAGGCGGATAAGTTGCAGGTAGAAGATATTTAGTTTAATGTGGCATCATATTCGGCGCAGACATCGTGTGCTGAAGGTCTTATTCTGTACTGTACTTTTCTGTGAACTGTGTAAATTCCGTTGGGGAGGTTGTTCACAGTCATGATCAATGCCCTCTGAAACTGCTGGAAACGGGGTTTCTCTGGACATTGTCTGGACCGTGCTGTGATCTCTTTCTCCTCCATGTGGTTAAATGGATTAACATTAAGACTTTCCATGAGGAATCATCTTCCCTTCAGTAGAGGCAGGGAAAAGCTCCAACAAGGAGAAAGAAAGGTTGAAAGAAGTGCAGATGATTTACAAAAGCTGACACACAAATTGTAAAGACAGTGGGTTGTTGAATTGGTTTATAGATAGAACATATTAATGGAAAATTGTACTTGGGGAAAACTAGAAATAAAAATAGACCGAAATATCCAATTCTGTTGGGCTCAGTATCTCTGCCAGAATCAGTTTTAATATCACTGACAAATGTTGTAAAATTTGTTATTTTAAAATCTGTACTTCATGCAACTAACGTTTGCTTTTATTCTTGAGGTGTGGGAGTGAATATCAACCCCATGTACCTCGGTGAGAGTGCACCAAAGAAGATACGAGGCACAGTGGCCTTGTCATATGCTCCGTTCACTGCAGCGGGATTAGTGACTGGGCAGGTTTTAGGTCTTAGGTAAGTTCTACCATTTCCTTATTTACAATATAGATGATTGCTCTAGTGTACCTTAATGCTCATGTCAAAACCTGAATAAAATCTATTGCTCACAATGTAGTTGTAAAGAAGAGTGTAAGACCATAAGCCACAGGAGCAGAATTAGGCCATCTGGCCCATCGAGTCTGCTCCACCATTCAATCATGGCTGATCCTTTTTTTCCCTCTTCTCCTCAGCCCCAGTACACCCAGGGACTAAACATTGAGGTCTGTGCCCAAACTCTGGAATTTGCTCGGGAAACCTTTCCATCTTTCCATCTCTCTTTGTGTCTCTATTTCTTGAGGACGTTCCTACTATGGCAGAGGTTTTGGTTGCCTCATCTGTCACCTTCATTTTTTCACATTGTCAAACTCTGCTTGATAGCAATTTCCATAAATGGCCCTGGATGTTTGATTATATTAAAAAATTGTTATTTAAATGCAGTTGTTTGCTAAGTAAGTTAATTGAAAAGATGAAGGCACCAAAAAAGAGATCTTCTCACTTTGTATCCCTGCAACATGTGAACTTTTGATTAAGAACTGCAAAAGCTGCAGCTACACCCTAAAGTGTAAATGTACAAACTATCCAATCCCCAGAGAATCCTGCTGCGCTATTCATCGTGCTCACTAACAGTTGTGTGGCATTAGATTAGAATACAGTCTTTAATACACTCCCAGATGCCTGTCATAGGTAGAGTACAGCACAGAAACAGGCCCTTCAGCCCATCTAGTCTGTGCTGAACCGTTAATCTGTCTAGTCCCATCGACCTGCACCCAGACCATAGACCTCCATAACCCCTTCATCCATGAACCCATCCAAATTTCTCTTAAGTGTTGAGATTGATCCCGCATCCACCACTTGTGCTGGCAGCTCATTCTGCACTCTCATTACCCTCTGAGTGAAGAAGTTCCCTTTCATGTTCCTGTTAAGCATTTCACCTTTCATCCTTAACCTATGACCTCTAGTTGTAGTCCCACCTAACCTTAGCAGAAAAAGCCTATTTGCATTTACCCTATCTATACCCTTCATAATTTTGTATACCTCTATCAAATCTCCCCTCAATCTTCTACGCTGCAGGGAATAAAGTCCAAACCTTTGCAACCGTTCCCTATAACTCAGGTCATCAAGTCCTGGCAACATGCTTGTAAATTTTTTCTCTGCATTCTTTCAATCGTACTTGCATCTTTCCTGTAGATGGGTGACCAAAACTGCACACAATATTCCAAATTTGGCCTTGCCTCTTACACAACTTCAACATAACAATCCCATCTTCTGTACTCAATACCTTGGCCTTCATAAATCAATGTGCCAAAAGCTTTCTTTATGATCCTTTCTACCTGTGACGCTGCTTTCAAGGAAGTATGGACCAGTATTCCCAGATCCCTCTGTTATTCCGCGCTCCTCAGTGCCCTACTATTGACTGTGTAAGACCGACCTTGGTCGGCCCTCCCAAACACTCTCATACTTGACTGAATTAAATCCATCTGCTATTTTACAGCTGATGCAAGCTTCGATTGTCTTCCTCACTATCCAGTACATCTGCAATCTTGGCCTTGCCTATAAATTTGCTGATCCAGTTTACCACATTGTCATCCAGATCATTAATATAAATGACAAACAACAACAGACCCAGAACCACTGATGACCCTTTTCACATGCTGCTGCTATGTTGGTTGGCGGTACTATTTGTATTCTTAAGCAAGTAAAGTCATTTTATAATTATGTTTGCAGTGAGGTACTTGGCAGGGAAGAAACATGGCCCATCCTGCTGTCAGCCTCTGCAGTACCAGCTCTAATCCAGCTGGCCACTCTTCCGTGGTGCCCAGAAAGTCCCAGGTACTTGCTGATCAACAAGGAGGACAAGGATATGTGCATGAAGGGTGAGAAATGCTAAGAGAATATACGCCATTATCCTTTGCTTTGGGGATGATGGAGAAAGTTGGATAACCAGTGGTCAGAGGCATGGCTTGTACTACAGTAAAAGAAGCTGCTTTCATTTTCTAGTGCAGGAAGCTTTGTCCTGATGGTGAATGGGTCCAGTGGGATCAACCAGCCCTTTGATACCTCATCTGCTGGTCTTCATGTACTCTTTGGACTGGTCATTCTACGTATTAGACGATAAGGGCATTTACTCTTTCAGGTTTTTGGAGGTTATGGAGGAGGAGTTGAG
Source organism: Mobula birostris (assembly GCF_030028105.1). Taxonomy (NCBI): domain Eukaryota; kingdom Metazoa; phylum Chordata; class Chondrichthyes; order Myliobatiformes; family Myliobatidae; genus Mobula; species Mobula birostris. The sequence goes on from NW_027278300.1 coordinate 216,626, forward strand.
GCCAGCACAGATCAGTTGTGAAGAGAGGGACAAGTAGCTTATTCCTGCTCCTATTTCTGATGTTCTTCTGCAGCTTCACTTGATATTAAGACATATACAGTACCTTGAAAAAAGTATTCAGCCCCCACAACTATTTTCACACTTTACTGCCTCATTTTCTAAATTTGAAATATATTCAAGTAGGATTTTCTAAACTAATCCACAATGCATGTGCATCATGTGAAATCAAAAGAAAAGTTCCAAAACTTGTCAACAATTTACTAAAAACTAAAAACACTCAACATTGTGAAGCTGATAAAGTATTCATCCCCTTTGTAAATACTGCGCTAACTTTCCTCAGGTGCAGGACTGCATTTCACCTTACCAACTCACCCATTTTGCTGATTGTAGAAAACTGGAGGATCACCCTCTCTCAGTAATGTCCAATAGGATGGTAGATTTTCAACAGGTCAAACCAATGTGACAAAAGCATTCAAGGCAAGTTGGGGAAATGATTATCTGGGAAAGGGTACAAGGCCATCTCTAAGGCACTGAACATGCCTCGGGCTCAGTGCAGTCCATCGTGAAGAAGTGGGAAAAGTATGAAACCACAGCCACTCTGCCTAGGTCAGGCCACCCCTCTAAACTTAGTTTCCAGAGTAGTTGAGAGAGTGGGTAGTTTCAAATTCCTCAGAATACACATCACCGAGGATCTCACCTGGACTGTACATACCGGCTGTGTGGTGAAAAAAGCACAACAGCGCCTCTTTCACCTCAGACAGCTGAAAAGGTTCAGCATGAGTCCCCAAATCCTCAGGACTACAGGGGCACAACTGAGAGCATCCTGACTGGCTGCATCACTGCCTGGTACGGGAACTGTACTTCCCTCAATCGCAGGGTACTGCAGAGAATGGTGCGGACAGCCCAGTGTATCTGTGGGTGTGAACTTCCCTCTATTCAGAACATTTACAGCAGCTGGTGCATAAAAAGGGCCTGGAAGATCATCAGGGATTTCAGCCACCCCGAACACAAACTCTCTCAGCTGCTACTGTCTGGCAAACTGTACGGCAGCATCAAGGTGAGGGTCAACAGGCTCAGAGACAGCTTCTCTCACCAGACCATCAGATTTATCAAGTCAAGTCAAGTCAAATTTATTTATAAAGCACATTTAAAAACAACCCATGTTGACCAAAGTGCTGTACAAAGCATAACAGGTAGCTAAAATCACAAATACAAGAACCACAGATATAAACAACGAGGCACACAGCTTATAGGCACAAAATAAACAACACATGAGCCGAGGCACAAGCCAAAAATCAGCCACATCAGGAAGATTCAAACGCTAGTGAATAAAGGTAAGATTTGAGCCTGGATTTAAAAGAGTCAATAGAGGGGGCAGCTCTGATAGGGAGGGGAATTCTGTTCCACAGTCCAGGGACTGCAATAGCAAAGGTGCAGTCACCCCTGAGCTTAAATTTAGATCGCGGGACAGCCAGGAGCCCCAAGTAAGCCGACCTGAGGGACCTGGAAATAGAATAAGGGGTTAGAAGGTCTGCGATATCGGAGGGGGCCAGCTCATTTCGGGCTTTATAAACAAACAGGAGAACCTTAAAATCAATTATAAGCCACACTGGCAGCCAGTGGAGAGAGGCCAGGATAGAAGTGACATGGTCCCTCTTCCGGGCACCTGTCAGGAGCCTGGCTGTGGCGTTCTGGACCAGTTGCAGACGGGAGAGGGACGACTGACTAGTCCCAGTATACAGGGAGTTGGAGTAGTCCAAGCGGGAGGATACAAGGGCGTGGGTGACTTTCTCGAGATCTTTGAAAGAGAGAAACAACTTGATTTTGGCAATAGTACGAAGCTGGAAAAAACTGGCTTTTACTACTGCATTAACTTGCTTGTCAAACTTAAAGGCGGAATCAAATATCACAGCGAGGGATTTAACGTGGGGTTTGACACGGGTGGACAGGTTACCAAGACTGTTGGTAATCACTTTGATGGAGTCAGGGGGGCAAAATAGGACAACTTCAGACTTGCCTTCATTCAGCTGTGAGAAGTTTTGTGCCATCCAACACTTTATATCCTCAAGGCAGTTCATGAGGCTGCTAGATTTGACTGGTCACATATCAGACTGTACAGACATGTATACAACCTTAGAGTTTGGCCAATATCCTCCTACATTCCCCTCTTTATTTCTTGGACATTGTGATGGAGACACAACATAAAGACTTTTACTCCTTTGGATGTAAGATATTAAATAAATAAGTAAGAATAGCCCTTGTGAAAGAGGCTACTGTGATGCCAGCAGTCAGGCTGAGTGAGGTGCCGAAGTCATTGGCTCCAACTGAAGATGAAGTTCATGGCTCCACAATCTCTGAAGCCTTGCACAGAAAAGGGATTTGTGGAAGATTGGCAAGGGAGGAGCCCTGGCTTTTTAAAAAAAACATATCCTTGCTCGTAAAATCTTCGCAGATTGTCACTTAGATGTAGAAGAAGGTCTTGTAGCTGGATGAGATTAAAGTGGACTATTTTTACCTCAGCACATAGGGTGTAAATCTAATACTGCGCATCAGCCGGGTAACACCATTCCTACGGTAGACAGTGGTGGGGATGGCATCATGTTATGGGGATGCTTTTCACTAGCAGGGACTGAAAGTCTGGTCAGGATTGATGGGAAAGTGAAAGCTGCTAAATACAGTGAGATCCTGGATAAAAACCTGCTATCCTCTGCCAGGAAGCTTAAAATGAGGAGTAAGTTTGTTTTCAGCAGTATAACGACCCAAAGAACACTGCCAGATCCACTGGGGAGTGGCTTCAAATGATGAAAATTGATGTCCTTGAGTAGCCTACTCAGAGTTTTGAGCTTAACCCAATTGAACATCTCTGACAAGACCTTAAGGTTGCTGTCCACTGCCGCTCCCTACCTAACCTGGCACATCTTGAGCAATTTTGCAAGGAGGAATGGACAAGTCTTGTTGCATCACGTTGTGCAAAGCTACTAGAGACTTATCCAAAGAGACTACTGGCTGATAATAGTGACGCAAGGCGGTTCAAAGTAAAAGTAATAGCAATAAATACTGAACATGAAATAACAATATAACAAAGTTCTTGAATAAGTGTAGCTATTCCCTTTTGTTTAAGAGCCTGATGGTTGAGGGGTAGTAACTGTTCTTGAACCTAGTGGTGCGAGTCCTGAGGCTCCTGTATCTTCTACCTGATGGCAGCAGCAGAAACAGAGCATGGCCTGGATGGGCAGCGTTTCATGTAGATGTGCTCAATGGTTGTGAGGGCTTTACCCATAAGAGCATAAGATATAGGAGCAGAATTAAGCCATTTGGTCCATCAAGTCTGCCCTGCTATTCAAATTATGGCTGATCCTTTTCTCTCCTCCTCAGCCCCACTCCCCAGCCTTCTCCCCATAACCTTCAATGCCGTGTCCAAACAAGAACCTAGCAATCTCTGCCTTAAATATAGCCAACGACCTGGCCTCCACAGCTGCCTGTGGTAACAAATTACACAAATTCACCACCCCCTGGCTAAAGAACTTTCTCAGCATCTCTGTTTTAAATGGACGCTCCTCTATCCTGAGGCCTCTATCCTAGACTCCCCCACCATGGGAAACATCTTTTCCACATCTCCTATCTAGGCCTTTCAATATTCGAAAGATTTCAATGAAATTCCCCCTCAACCTAAATTCCAGCGAGTACAGACCCAGAGCTGTCAAACGTTCCTCGTATGATAACCCTTATGTTATCGGAATCATCCTTGTGAACCTCCTCTGAACCCTCTCCAATGCCAGCACATCTTTTCTAAGATGAGGGGTCCAAAACTGTTCACAATACTCAAGGTGAGGCCTCACCAGTGCCTTATAAAGCCTCAGCATCACATCCCTGCTCTTGTATTCTAGACCTCTTGAAATGAATGCTAACTTGTATCTGGTGTTGGATCTGTACTTTGCCACACAGTTATAGGTGTAAAATGAGTAAAGCAGGGCCTTGTGGTGCTCCTGTGCTGATGGAGATTGCAGGGGAGATGTTTTTGCGAATCCGAACTGACTGGGGTCTACAGGTGAGGAAATCCAGGATCCAATTGCACAAGGGGGTATTGAAGCCCAGGTCTTGGAGTTTACTGATTAGTTCTGAGGGGATGACGGTATTAAATGCTGAGCCGTAATTGATAAAGAGCACCTTGATGTATGCATCTCTGCTGTCCACATGTTCCAGGGTTGTGTGAAGAGCCAATGAGATGGCCTCCACTGTAGACCTGTTCCTTCAGTAGGCTAATTGGAGTGGATCCAAGTCACCATTCAGACAGGAGCTGAAATGCTTCAACACCAGCCTCTCAAAACACTTCATCACTGTGGATGTAAGTGCCACTGGGTGATAGTAATTTAGACAGGTTACCATGCTCTTCTTGGGCACTGGCTATGATTGAAGCCTGCTTTAGGCAGGTGGGTACCACACACTGCTGGAGTGAGAGGCTGAAGATATCCGTGAATACACCAGCCAGTTGGTCGGCACAGGTCTTCAGCATTCGGCCAGATACTCCATCCAGACCGGATGCTTTCCTTGGACTCACTCTCTGGAAGACATCTTCAGATACTGAGACCAAAGGATCATTGGGAGACATGGGGGTATGCGATGGTTCCTCACTGTTCTGGTGGTCAAAGCGAGCAGAGAAGGCATTGAGTTCATCTGGATGCAAAGCTCTGTGCCCTTGTGTCACAAGATTTAGCTTTGTAGGAGACTATGGCATTCAAACATTGCCGCAGCTGTCGAGCATCCCTCATTGATTCCAGTATTGTCTGGAATCTCCACTTTGCCTGAGGGGTGGCTTTCCAGAGATCATACCTGCACCTCTTGTAGCATTCCTGATCTTCAGATCGGAATGCCTCTGATCTGGTTCTCAGCAGGTTCTGGATTTCCTTGTTCATCCAGGGCTTCTGATCGGAGGAAGTATGGAATGATGTCATTGGGACACAGCCGTCCACAGCTGACTTGGCCAGTCCACTGACTCAAGGCAATGCTGTAACCATCCTTCTGCCTCCCACCACCACCTCTTGGTTGTATTAAGTACTGAGCAAAGAGGAATGAATACTTTTGAAATGCTGACATTACAGGTTTTGAATTTTTTAGTTTTTCCTGTTTTTGGGCAGTATTGTGGAAAAAAAAGAGCAGGTGATTCACAAATACAAATTCTGAGTTAAATTGATCAAAATCCCTGGTTGCAGTACTTATTTATATGAACAAAGGGTTGGGGCTGAATGCTTTTATAAGGCACAGTATCTCCCAGAAGTAATTTATGAAGAGAGCTGAAGTGCCTAAATTTCTGATTATAGCAACCTTTAACATTTTATAAAGAAACTGAACATATTGAAGGGTTAGTAGGAAAGATAAGGAGAAACTGCTACGTTTGGAGAGGGAATTCAGAATTAGGGATGATAAAATAGAACATTACAGCACAGAACAGGCCCTTTGGCCTATAATGTTGCGCCATTTAACCTAACCTAAAATCAATGTACGTATACACACACACACACACACACACACACACACACACACACACACACACACACACACACACACACACACACACACACACACACCCTCCATTTTTCTGTCATCCATGTACCTATCTAAAAGTTTCTTAAATGTCCCTAATGTATCTATCTGCCTCTACCATTACCCCTGGCAGAGCATTCCATGCACTCGCCAGTCTCTGACTTGCCTCTGATATCTCCCCTGTACTGTCCTCCAATCACCTTAAGATTGTGCCCCTCATAGTAGTTATTTCTGCACTGGGGAAAAGTCTGGATATCGACTTGTTCTATGCCTCTTAATACCTTGTACGCTTCTAACAAGTCACTCCTCATGAGGGGACAGTTCACACAAAGCATCATTGAAATCTGGCACCCTCTTCATCATGGAAAACTGTTAAGGCTAGTTTCAATGAAACTAGCCTGCACTAGTGAAGCCACGGTAGCATAGTGGTTAGTGTGACGCTATTGCAGCTCAGGGCGTTGGAGTTCAGAGTTCAATTCCAGCATCCTCTGTAAGAAAGTTTCTACGTTCTTCCCGTGAATACAAGGGTTTCCTCCAGGTGCTCTGGTTTCCTCCCACAGTCCAAAGATGTAGCGGTTAGTAGGTTATTTGGTCATTTTAAATTGTCCTGTGATTAAGCCAGTGTTAAATAGATGGTCGCTGGGCAGTGCAGCTTGTTGAGACAGAAGGATCTTTTCTGTAAATAAATAAATTAATTAATTTAGATCATTTGTTTTTTTTATAGGGAAGAGAAATTAATTTCATTATTAATAGCTGGATCTCACCACATTAAGCCATTTACCTGGACTTCTGTGTGTCCACTGCTACATGTGGAAGTGAAGGACTTGTTGACTTGCGTGCATTGCGTTAGTTTTGCTTTGCGGCTGAACTTCCTCTAGAGTCCTTTGGTGGAGCCTCGTGTTTCTGGCCTGTACGGTGCACAAAGCTAGTGAGATTAACTGGGGGGACGGCATTTGGAAATTCTGGGTTAGCAGGACCTGGCCCATCCTGTAGAACATTCACAGTTGCCTCATGTGAGAGAAGTGCAATGCATGACCATTGGCAAATACCTCAGACCATGATTGGCCCTCTGATTGCCAGTAACATCACCCTCTCTATTTTTGCAGCGCTAAGACAGCTGCATGGCGATGCCAACCTGACGTCAGAAATAGATGAAATGTTGGAAGAGCAATCTGCACTTGAAGGTGAAAATGTCAAGAAAATATGGGACATGTTCCTAGACCGTAGTGTCCGAAGGCAGCTGATGATCACCACTGTGCTGGGCTGTGCCATACAGTTATGTGGGAATGACGCTGTAAGTAGGATGAGGTCCAAAGGAAGTTTTACACTGGAAATATATAATAGCAATAGTGGCTGTCTAATCGTTAATCAAATGGATGGCATTAAAATGTAAGCTCCATTTTCTCAAGCACATGCTGGATGCAGGACTGCATGACTGCATTTCACAAGGCACTTTTACATCTCCATTTCGGGAGGCTTTGAGGACGGGCACCAGTAGAGAGGCAATGTACCTCAAATGGTACAACTTTATGGGCTGGGTAAACAAAACAACTCGGCATTCACAAAGACATCTCTTTGAAGGTGGCAGCACAAAAAGATAAGGATGTGAATGAGAGATCTGCGAGCTTCTGCTGGACTCCCTCAGGGCGACGTATTTAGAATTCAGTGAGGCATGGACATGTTAAAATGGATTAATATGTAGATCTACAACAAGAGATATATTTGTAGTTGTGACACACTTGAATTCCAATGGATTCTGTTGTGTTGGCAAAGGAATTGATATTTGATGCAAAGTGTACAGAAAAATGGACAAAACATTATTGTCTGGAAGTGTGTCTCACTGGTTTGGCTTACTATTGCCCACTTTGTTTACGTGTGACTGAAAGGAAATTTCAGTATAAATTAGTATCAAATTTGTATTTCAACTTCAACGTTCACGGCGCCCACCTGCCAAGGAGTTTCTGAGGAATGGCCGTAAAGGAAGAGACCAATATGAGAGTCAAAAAACTTCAAAACACAAACTACCTGGGAACAAGATTGCAAAAAAATCACATCAACTGTTAAAGTGAAAGGACATCAAACAACTCAGAGAATAGATCATCGAATACATTAGAATATACCATATAGTATATAACACACCGTATATTACAGTGAATAGTATTTTGTGGGCATCTTGCATAACAATATAAACACTTGAATTAGCTGAGCATGTATATTTTACATAACACTGTGTATGACAGGAGAGAGCAAATCACACTATATATCAAGTCTTAATAGACTCTTTCATGGGGACAGCAAATCGGCTTTGTGATTGTATCATCTTGGACAATGTCTCCCATCCACTACATAATGTACTGGTTGGGCACAGGAGTACATTCAGCCAGAGACTCATTCCACCGAGATGCAACACATGAGCGTCATAGGAAGTCATTCCTGCCTGTGGCCATCAAACTTTACAACTCCTCCCTTGGAGGGTCAGACACCCGGAGCCAATAGGCTGGTCCTGGACTTATTTCATAATTTACTGGCATAATTTACATATTACTATTTAACTATTTATGGTTCTATTACTATTGATTATTTATGGTGCAACTGTAACGAAAACCAATTTTCCGCGGGATCAATAAAGTATGACTATGACTATGACTATTTGCCTGGTCTGACGTGTTAGCAGAAACAGGTTATATCTGGTTGGATTCAGAGTTTTGATTCCTTTTGCCCCAACAGATGTACTACTACGCTGCATATGTGTTTCGTGCTGTGGGAATTTCTGACAAAAACATCCCGTACGTCACTATTGGAACTGGGTGCTGTGAGCTTGTTACTGCATTGACAAGTGTGCGTAATGTTTTTTTTAATTAAGGTTCTCATTGTTTTGTTTGACTCCTATTATTAAATACTTCAAATCCATTCATACACAAATTAGAGAGAATCAAATAGCCCCAGGGTAAAGTCACCTTCCCACTTTTTATATAGGCTTATGATTAGTTGCAAGCAACTTAAAAGTTCTCCAAGATCTTTCCTAATTTTCAATTTAAAGAAATGAAGTGTGTGATACACTGTAATATATAGGCTGAAGAATGCAAGTGTGTAATGTGTAGGAGGGATCCAAGAGGGAAGGAATACCTGCAGTAAAATTAACTGGGTGAAGTGCATTGCTCAAAATGTGTGAAACACATTGCAGGATAGATAATAAACAGTCTGGAAAGTGTTAAAGAATAATACAAATGTGATTCTGCTGAGCTCTGAGTAAAACGAAGATTCAAAGGTGGTGCACATTACATTATGAACCACTCTAGTTGAATATGGGATAATCCACGAATAAAAACAAAAAAAATGTTACTATGAAAGCTGCTTTAGGACGGGTGTATATCTCTCTCTCAGCAGGAATTACCTCCGCAAATGACACTAAAAGATTTTAAGCATGTGGATGGAAAAGACAAAGTGAGAGACCTGCTGCCGATTGCAATCAATTAAGCCAGTGGGAATTTTAAATAGTCAAAACAGTCGGCTGTTCTATAAGGAGATGATGATAAAATTGCTCAGTGCATCAGTTACATTCCAATTTCTGGCTGGCTTTTGGTGACCTGAGAGAGAGAGAGAGATTCAAAGTTGGAGGCAATGAAACCACAGCTTGCATTTATTTACCAGACAAGGAGAATAAGCTGTTTGTCAGTTTTAAGGGTAGGTTGCCAGTTTTAAGTGTGTGTGCTATAAGATTGCAGAGACTGGGCTTTTCATCATGAAAGACGTTCACCTGAGAGAAGATCTTACAGGGATTTGTAATTGTTAGGGACAAAGAAAATGTCAAAACAATATGTAAAATTAATCTGCAAAAGTGGAACTTGGGTTGGTAGATGTCTGACTCATACCAACCGAAGCCTTGAGGTTTGCAATTTTTCTGTACCCAACCTGACCTATAGACAATTACAAATACCTCCCTCTCCTTTCTCAACCTCTGTCCCCATCTCTGGGGGCAAACTGTTACCGACATCTTTTATAAACCTGCCGATTCCTATGGTTATCTTGACTATACCTCTTCCTGTTCTGTCTCCCGTAAAAATGCTATTCCCCTTTCTCAATTCCTTCATCTCCGCTGCATTTGTTCCCAGGACGCAGCTTTCCATTGCAGGACATCAGAGAATGGAGTTTCCCTTCCTCCACCATTGATCCTGCCCTCATCTACATCTCCATTTCACGAACATCTGCACTCACCCCATCTTCCTGCCACCTTAACAGTGATAGAGCTCCGCTTATCCTTACCTACCACCCTATGAGCGCCAGCATTCAACACACCATCCTCTGCAACATTCTCCATCTTCGAAGGGATCCTACAACTAAGAACATCTTAACCTCTCTCTCCCCCCCCCCCCGCTCTCTGCTTCCCACAGGGATCGGTCCCTCCGTGATTCTGTTGTCCTTTCGTCCCTGCCCAATCTCCCTCCCAGCACCAATCTCTACAAGCTGTCCAAGTGCTACACCTGCCCATTCACCTCCAAACAGCCCTTCCACATGAGGCAACACTTTATCTGCGAGCCTGCTGGGTTTGTCTATTGTGTCCAGTACTCCCGATGCAGCCTCCTCTACTTTGTCTTAGTGGACTTGAAGGTAGACCCTCTGGCCAGATGAGGTTTATCCTCAGATACTGTGGGGAAACAAGGGAAGAGATTGCTGGGGTTCAGGCTGAAATTTTAAAATCTCCTTTAGCCATGTGACTGGGAGACAGCAAATGTGGTCCGTGTTTTCAGGAAGAAGCCTGGTAGTTATAGATCTGTAGGCCTGACATCTGGGTAAAAGGGAGTAATTAAGGGCAGCCAGGTGGCTTTGTCAAGGGTAGTTCCACTGGTCGGCATCGATGTAGTGGGCAGGGGGGCCTGCTTCCATGTTGTATGACAATACCAGACCCTGTGTGACGGCAGATCACTCTGATCTTCAGAGTCAGGGTCCAGCTGAACCACGGACTTGGCTTTATGCTGCACTGTGCGTTTTGCAATTTAATGGGCAGCATACACGATTCTGACAGAGTCATCACGTCATGCCCAAGGGTTCTTTCTTGCAGATGTATTATTAACGTGTTCTAACATCTGAGTTCCCTCCATTAGAATCTGTTCGTTGACCAAGTTGGGCGCAGGCTGCTGCTTATGGGAGGTTACGGTCTGATGGTCATCTGTGGAATATTTTTCACCATCTCATTGGCTCTCCAAGTGAGTCACAGTCTCTTTTTCAGAGTTAAAAGGAGAGTCAGGTTGGAATTAATCAATTTTCAGGGCGTGATTCCTATTTCAGAGATAATTTTTATCTCCATATTCTTCTTTATTTAAAGTGATTAGAAGTAGAAAAACTTGTGAATAGCATTGATACCAAAATTCCCATCCAGGAGTTCTCATGGTATCTAGCTGACTAGAATGACACCAAAATAAAGAAGTTGAGGAATTTTTTGATTTGACATCTCTTCAGGGCTTTTAATGTCCAGCTCCATGTTTAGCAACTTGGGGTTGATTATCAGGTTAATGTAATGAGGAGCATGTTCAACCATTCAATGTCATGAAGCTTTGACTTTAAAAAAAATCTTTATGTATTTAACCCAAAAGGAAAACAAGGGGGAAAAAACTTGTGCTTCAGGTCATTCAGATTGAAAGTTATACAATTTACTTTTAAAAATCCAGAATTTCTCATTCACCTACCTACTGAAATCATTCTCATTTTGAACAGAGACCTTCAGGTCAATCCTGATGAATGAGGTTGTGCATGATAATACAAGATCTCCTGAGTGCAAATCCCACCGACAGCTGGGAAAGCTGTTTGAAATGGCTGATGAGCTGTAAAGCTGCCCAAATGTTTGTGAAAATCTCAGACATTTCTAAACGTCAGAAACATGAAAAAATAGTTAATCATTATGTTACAACTGTGTTCAAATTTATTAAAACAATTATAGTAAATAAAAAAACAAACACATTATGCAAGAAAACACTTAAAAACAATTGAATTGCTTTTCTTCCAGCTTTGCCTCTCATTAAAATGAGTGGCATCACGTACAGTTCAAGTTAAGATCATAAGCTGCAGGAGCATCTAACTCACCAAGTCTGCTCTGCCATTTCATCACGGCTGATCCATTTTCCCTCTCAGCCCCAATCTGCTTTCTTTTCCCCATATCCCTTCACGTCCTGGCCAGTCAAGACCCTATCAACCTCTGCTTTCAATATACCCAATGAATTGGCCTCCACAGCCGCCTGTGGCAATGAATTCCACAGATCCTCCACTCTCTGATTAAAGAAATTCCTCCTCATCTGTGTTCTAAAATGACTCCCCCTCATTCTGAGGCTGTGTCCTCTGGTCTTAGACTCCCCACCTGAGGAAACATCCTCTCCACATCCAGTCTATCAAGACCTTTCAGCATTCAATAGGTTTCAATGAGGTCACCTCTCATTCTTCTAAATTCCAGTGAGTAGAGGCCCAAAGCCATTGAATGATCCTCTCATGACAATCCCAGAATCATTTCTGTAGACCTCCTTTGAACCCTTTCCAATGCCAGCACATTCTTTCTTAGAAAAGGGGCCCAAAACTGCTCACAATACTCCGAGTGAGGCCTCACCTCTCGAAAAGAATGCTAACGTTGCATTTGCCTTCCTTGCTACTGACTCAACCTGCAAATTAACCTTCAGGGAATCCTGCACGAGGACTCGCAAGTCCCTGTGCACCTCAGTTTATGTCATTCAGCCATGCAACAGCAGCAATGGAAAGTGAAAAGTGTCCAGTGCAGGGTGTGGGAGGGGGAGGTTGTTAACAGGGCATTCACTCAGGCTTTACATGTGTGATGGGTGGCTGCAGGGTAAGGGCTTAACCGGTTGCATTTATTTCTTGAGAAATGGTCCCAGATGTAAAGAAAGCAAACAGAAGGAGCCATCATAGAAGAACTTGTGCTGTTAGCGCACAGAGCAATAGTGAGAATAGATTTGGAGCACTGGCTACAGTTTAGCGCTCCTTATTTAAGGAAGGATATGTTTGTTTTGGAGGCAGTTCAGAAGAGATTTACTAGGATTAAATGGTTATTATATTAGTGAAGACTAAGCAGATTGGATGATATAGTATCCTGAGATTCAGGAGAATGAGATGTAGTCTCATTGAAAATCTGAAAGACTCTGAAGGAGATGTACAGGTTAGAGTCTAGAATCTAGAACTAGTAGTTTCAGAAATTGCCTTTTTAGGATGTAGATTGGGATGTATTTCTTCTTTATGAGGATTATTTCTTTGGAATTCTTTACCCCAGCGCAATGGAGGCTGAATCACTGAATGTATTCAAAGCACAGGTGGACAGATGTTTGAAATGTAGGATAGTCAAAAGTTATAAGGAGCAGGCAGGGAAGTGGAGCCAAATTCAAGTTTAGGTTAATCACAATCTCATTGAGTAGCGGATCAGGCCTGAAGGATCTCAAGGTTTGTTCCTACTCCACTTTCTTAAATCTAGTGAATGACAGCTGGAGCACTGATTACTGAAAGGTATCTAGAGAGAGCGCGTGGTTAATTGGTCATTGTGAATTGTCCCATGATTAGGGAGGGTTAAATTAGTGTGTGGCTGGGCGGTGTGGCTCGAAGGCCTGTTTCACACTGTATCTTCAAACAAATAAATAATGGTAACTATAGGTGATAAGACTGATTGTTGCATATCTTCCCATAGCTAGCACAACCAAATCAAAACAGAACCAAAGCTTGAGTAGGTCAGTTGTTGCAAGAAAAGGAACTCAAATTCAGTTGAGGGCTCTGAACTTCATCCCTGATCATGTTTTCAGTTGTACTGTTAGAATTAACCTGTCTAATGACTAGTGGAAAAACAACCCTGCATGTTTAACTCATGTGATCTGTCTTGAACTAGGACAAGATTAGCTGGATGCCATATGTGAGTGTCATTTCCATCTTTGCATCCATCTTAAGCTTTGGAATTGGCCCAGGTAAGACTCTGTATTATAGTCTATAAAGAAAATTCCAATTGTTGACAAAATGCAGCAGTTGCTGACATTAAAAGTTAATATTTCATCGTGAGTCCTTCAAAACTGCAAAATAAGTGAGCTGTTTTTGTGGAGTTTAGATATAAAAGATGAAGTTACTGAAGATACTTTGGTCAGAAATATGGAAATGATGGGAGGGATGAATCAAGTGTAACCATTTTAATGGAAAAAAACCATGTTGCATCCTCCAGTTTGACCTGCTTGATCTGTTAGTGAGCACTTTGTGGAAGATGTATTCAATGCATGAGGTATCAGTGCTACAACCACAGTAGAGATGATTGGCTAGGCTGCCTATCAGTCAGGCTCAGTGATTAACTTAGTGTGTATAATTTGTATGTACCTGTCCTTCACTCACTGTTTTCTGATTAAATTCCTCCACTTTATAGGGAAAAGTAGCTCTAGTTTCTGTTCCCCCTGCCTTTTAAATAGTCTTTTTCTGAATAAAAAAAATTATTTTGAGAATATTTCTACCTCCAACTCATTGCCCAGTATAGGATTAATAATAGATGTATTCTACTCCCTGCACTGAAATTTCTCAGTCTCCTGATATAGAAGTGTCTAGACGGCTGCAGATGGCGTAATTATTAACTGTATAGTTGGTGTTGCTAATGATGTAGCAGTCTTGTGATAATAGTGTTTATTCTTTCCTGCATGTGATAAGTAGAATCTGAATAATTGCCAGGAGTTACTGATGTCCTTATGTTTAGAGTAACATTATTGTGATTTCTCTGCCTCTAGCAGGGGTAACTGGGATCATCCCGATGGAGATCTTTGACCAGACTGCAAGGCCTTCAGCTTATATGATCAGTGGATTCCTTTTCTGGATAAATTTTATTATTATTGGGTTAACGTTCCCATTTTTTGTTGTAAGTATCATGAATGTTAACAATGTTTAATATTGGAACAAATTAATCATTTTTATCTCTATAAATAGTCTATATTGTAAAAATGGAAAGTGATGAGAAATGACCAGGTATGGTGGCAGGGAAATAGTTAACAGTTCAGGTCAATGAGAATTCATCGGGATGGGGAAAAATAGGAAGTGGTAAGTTTTAGGGTACTGGGAAAGAGAAGGAAGAAAGAGAAAGGATACTAAGTGAGTTTAATGAACGGCAAGCGTAATAATAGGATGGGTGAAGTGCATGAGTAGATGTGAATCGTGCAACTATTGTCGGCACTTGTCAAACTGTTGCAGATAACAAGTCTGGAAAGTTATGCTGTGAAGTTCTTTTGGACAAAATAAGAATCAAGTTTATTATCACTGACATACGTTGTGAAATCTGTGGCAGAAGTACAATGCAAGACATAAAACTCACTACGGGTTGAGTGCCCCTTATCCAAAATGCTTGGGGGCGGGAGTGTTTCCGAGTTTTTAATATATAATGAGACAGCTTGGGATTGCCATCCTTTCCGACTCTGAATTTGTGTACTACTGGTAAGCAATCCTTGTCTTGCACTTGCTCATCACACATGGGTACTTAATAGTAAAAGTTGTTCTATACAATTAATATACATTAAATGGAAATATATGTGTGCAGGGTAAGAAAAGCAGCAGCAGGAGAATTCCTGATTCAGCTGTTGAACAACAACAAACAACAACAGGTTTTCAGTCTCCACCTATGATGTCATGTTTTGATTAAAATGTTATAGTGCATTATATTTGTATTTTTTTAGGTTTTATGCCAGGCATAAAAACAATCAGCTTTGTAGACTTGTTCTGGTGTTAGATTTTCATCAGCAAAGCTCTTCGATGAATTTCTTTACTGCTTCATGATCAGCAGACTTTTCAACTTTAGATAATCTGTAAGAATTTAACGCTGTGCCTTTCTGCAACCAGCCTGCTGAATATTCACAATTGCCTTCAATTTTCAGTTTGTCGTGATAGATCATTGCTTGTTTCATGATCAGCATACCATTAAGAGGCATATGTTCACACAGACACTGGCGAATCCACTCATGGTCGAGATCTTCATTGTTCACTTTATGCGGTGTTTTCCTATTTTTCATTAACTTCTCTTCATTACATACGTGAGGTCACTTCTCTGAAATTTCTGTGGTGCTCAGAGACTGGCACATCGCCTGGGAACCTTCCCAGCACCTTGTCGGAACTTTCCATTGGTGATGTCATGTCAGTCCTCGGAAAAATTTCAGATCTTGGAGGTTTTTGAATTTTGGAATTTCAGATAAGGGGTACTCAACCTGTGTAAAATACAAAAAAGAAAAAAATAGTTTAAAAGAGGAATAGCGAGGTACCATTCAGAGGTTCTTAGGTCATTCAGAAATTTAATGACAAAGGGGAAGAAGCTGTTCCTAAAATGTTTAGCATGAGTCTTCAGGCTCCTGTTTCTCTTTCCCCAGTGGTAATAAGGAAAAGAGAGCATGTCCTGGATATGGAAAGAATGTGAATATGAAAACATTGATTTTTTTTTGTAAAATAGAGTTAAGGCAGAAGGAAAGCCGAGGCCAGAATAAGCTAAGTCAACAGCTCCAATGAGGCTGATGCTCGAGGATATTAGAAAAGAATTAGAGATAGGTGTGTGAGATGAAGGGTGACATTTCTGGATGGAAGAGGTCCAGGAGGATGGAATAATGGTTCAGTGGTGACTATGTTATTCAAGGGGAGGTAAGAAGAATTGTTAAAAAGGGAAAACACAGGAGCTTTTGCAGATATTAGAAATGGAATAAAGATCCTGATGAAGTGTCTCGGCCCAAAACACTGACTGCTTATTCACCTTTGCAGACGTTGCCTGACCTGTTGAGTTCCTTCAGCACTTTTTGTGTGTTACTTTGTGTTAAAACAAACACGTGTAGAACCTCTGCAAGGCAAGGTCAATTACCTAAACAGCAATGCCTTCTTGAGTGATGGTGACTGAGCAGCAAAGAAACAGGCCCTTTGTAAACATCCATCTACACTGATCCCCTTTGATCGGGGTGTAACAGCATGAAGCAGTGGCCTCTGCTGAAGATGGAATAAGATCATCAGGGATACAAAAGCTCTTGTGGAATTCTGCAGGATCTTTGTAATCAATCCTTGTCTATTCAAAATAAAATGCTCTCTTTCCCCACCGCACCGCCAGCTCTTTGGAAAACATGCCATCTGAAGGGGATTCAATCCTGATGCAAATTATATTATTGTTGCTGGGTTGTATGAAGAACAGGAACAGGAATAGCAAGACTCACCATCCCTGCTGGGAAATATATCACTGGCACTTCATTGCTGCTGTGTCTAAATGCTGGACTTCTCTCCCCTTCAGCAGAGGGACTGCAGTTATTCAAGAAGGCAGCTGACTGCCTTCTTCTCAAGGGCAGTTAGAAATAGGCGTTAACTTGCCTCCTTGTAATGCCCAGATTCCAGAAAATTAAAAAGTTTAATAAAAAATCATTTAAGGGTGAGGCAAAAAGACAGTAGTAAATGATGAAGTTGCTTTGATTCTGTAATGAAAATCTGTTGTGCTGCCCTCACCCTGTCTTTCTCTCTTTCAGGAGGGGCTGGGCAGTTTCTGCTATGTGCCATTCCTTTTCCTTAGCTTCCTCTTCGTTGTCTTTATTGGAATTTTCCTGCCCGAAACAAAAGGAAAGACCTTTCTTGAAATTTCCAAAGAGTTTCATAAGCAAAATGCCAGAGGGCTCAAGTAGACCGGTGAAGATAAAGCAAAGAAACTACGTTAAAGCCTGTCAAAACATAAACAACCAAGGGTTCCTTTCTTAAAATAAGGATTTAAACATTCAGGACTTGAGAGAGAAGAAAATTCATCATCTGGAGGCTGGTGAATCTTAGCAAGTCTCTACTGATGTGCTTCTGTGGAGGCTGATTTGCTGCACACGTCACCACAGAACATTATTATTGCTATCTAGATAAATGTTTTACAAATGTACATCACATTTCCACAAATCAGGCCATCCATAGCCTGGGAGCCTCTGTAGCTTTTGAACTTAATGACAGGAAATGCTGGAAATACTCATCTGGTTAGGCAATAATTATAATGGGGAATCCAAAGTCATGAAGGACTTCTTGACAATGATGGATACTAATCAAGAACCTATCAACCTCTGCTTTAAATATACAAATGACTTAGCTCCACAACCACCTGTGGCAATGAATTCCACAGATTCACCGCTCTCTGGCTAAATAAATTCCCCCTCTCTGGTCTAAAGGAACATCCTTGTATTCTGAGGCTGTTCCCTGTGGTTACAGACTCTCCACTATTGGAAATTCTCTCTCCATGTCCATTCTGTACAGGCCTTTCAATATTCAGTAGGCTTCAGTGAGATCTCTCCACCTTCTAAACTCAGCAAATACAGTCCCAGAGCTATCAAACATTCCTCATCCATCAACTCTTTCGATCCTGGGATCAATCTTACAAACCTCCTCTGGACTCTCCGATGCTAGCTCATCTTTTTTTATATATGGGGCCCAAAACTGCTCACAGTATTCAAAATGTGGTCTGTCTAATGCTTTATAAAGCCGCAGCATTACATCCTTGCTTTTATATTCTAATCCTCTCAAAAAGAATGCTACCATGGCATTTCCCTTCCTTACGCCTGCTAGTTAACCTTTCGAGAATGCTGCATGAGGATTCCCAAGTCCCTTTGCACCTTGATTTCTGAATTTGCTTTCCATTTAGAAAATATGCCTTTATTCCTTCTACCAAAGTGCACAGCCATACATTTCTCTACACCGTATTCCATTTGCCACTTTGACCATTTTTCTAATCTGCCTTAGTCCTTCTGCAGACTCCCTGTTTCCTCAGCCCTACCTGCCCCTCCACCTACCTTTGTATCATTCACACACGTGGCCACAAAGCCATCAACTCTGTCACCCACGTCATTAATATATAATATGAAACACCGACCCCTGTGGAACATCATTTTGTCACTGACAGCCAACCAGAAAAGGCCTCCTTTATTCTCATTCTTTGCCTCCTACGAGTCAGCCAATCTTGTTATCCTTGCCAGTGTCTATCCTGTAATGCAATGGGCTCTTACCTTGCTTAGAGCCCCACAGCGACAAAGGCATTCTCAAAATCCAAGTCAACAACATCCACTGATTCTCCTTTGACTTTCCTGCTTGTTGTTTCCTCAAAGGGATATCTCTGTTTCTACCTGCCCAAGTACACCTATCCGACTTTCAACAGTGGTCCTCAGCATTGTGTTGTCAAAAAGAAGGGTGAGAGAGATGGCAGGTGTTTAGAAGACTTGTTGAAGATGAGATGGGCCATATTGTGCTCAATTTACATCTGGATTTGCACTCTCCGTTCCTATACTGGCCTGGTGCAGATGCATGTGTCCATTTACAGAGTCTGACTGACCCCACAGTGAGGCCACAACCCGAAATTCTGGAACTTACTGATAGACCCTGAAAGGAGGCAAACCAATCAAAGTGCTTCCAAAGACCTCATCTTTTAGAATGTATTATTTTTAAATATCTCAGCAATATAGTTAAAAATGAAAACTTTTTCAGTATCTCTGATGTACAAAGTCACATAAAAACATTAAATTATTTCAATGTTTATTAAATGCACATTCAAACATATCATTAAAAAGATAAAAATCAAGTACTGAAAAATAAATACAACTTGAAAAGATGATTTGAATCAAGAAAGCAAATAATCTTAGTGATGTTTTAATATTGAAATATCTATTTTCAAAAAAGGTGAACAACTTGTAAGCTTATTTTTCAGATTGTATTAGTTGTTTTAAACTTTCAAATATTTCAATGAAGTTGGGCAGCAGCTTGGAGAATGTTTGAGTGAGTTCGGTGAGGACAACTCAGTGTTCAGTCAGATAGGTGGACCCTTCAGCATAATACTTGGCAATTCAGCCCAAGAGGTGGATACGCCGGCATCAGACACTAAGCTTGTCGTGAGCTGATGATGGGGCCATGCGAATCCACGACATGCTAGCTGGGAGCATCTGTAGTTGAGTAGCTTTGAATCCACTGGCCACAGCTCAGCTCAATTCACAATGATCTGTGACTCTCATACTTCTGGGATGCTGGGAGAATCTGTATAACAGCAGGAAAACCAATTGCTTCACAATCAAAATTTGACATTGAAAATGGTAATTCATTCTCTCCAAATGTAAGGACATTTATATGGTGCACAGTATAAAATACCAATAAAACTGTATAATATTATTTATACATTTTAAATTATACAAGTTAAGCACACTGTAGTCTTCCTTGTGTTCTTTAAAGCATAGAAGCTGAATCATAGATTAGAAGACACAAGTGCATGGGAAAGAACCTCTAGCAGTGCTGTACATATAGATAATCTGTGAATGAAAAGTGGCGTTTAGTAAATAAGCCATTGCACTGAAGCATGCTGGAATTGTGAAGCTGAAGATGTAATTTTTCAACTTTGCCACCTTCCTGATTTATGCCAATTGCTACTAAAATAGCCTTTGAAGAGCCTACCACATGTATCAATATCCTCAATGCCTGCATCAATAAATTATTGAAGTGCCTGTTGAAGTAATTGTAACGTTAAATTATTTAAAGTATAATTTCTGAAAGGTTGGATATAAAGCCAACCTCTGAACAATGAACATATCAACTGAACAGTGTGAAATTAAGGAATATTTGTTAAAGTTTCATTTCCTTGTAACGATGCCAAGCACCAGTATTATAATACATCAGTTACAGTAAAGTTAGGTTTTCTTTCCAATGAAGAGTATAATTTGTGACTTATCTTTTAATGGAAAAGCAGTTTATTTAAAACAAACAAGGATTTGCGGTGAAGGGATTGGGTGGTTGAAACAAATGCTGACTAGGTACATTGTGAAAGATTTGGAGTGATTTGGATCTGAATAAGACTACCTCCTTTGCTACCACCTGAACCCTTTATATTTATTGCAGTCTTAGAAACTCCTGCCCCCAGGGGAGCAATATTGCCCACCCACCTTACTTGGGGAACAAGAGGTGCATGCTCAACATCCCATACAGACATACTTGATGCCATGGAAGCACCTTTTCACTCTGCTGCCAGCCATTTTATATGAGTGGGGAGAAAGGAGAGTGAGAACAGGAGGTTACGGTGTGAGCAAAGGGTGAAGAAATAGGAGATAGGATGGTAGAATGAAAGAGTCTGTGTGTGCGTATGAAAGAGAGAGAGAGAAGAACTGATTCTGCCAGCTGTAAGAGGTTTTGAGTAGGGTTAGGCCACCAAACCAAATAAAACAACTCCACTCGGTGACAACCGTTCAAAGATGAATAGATGAAATGTCGAAGATTGTGGAAGACGTGCAACATTCTTAGGACAAGAGAATTTGTTCTGCATTTGGGAGAGTCAAATTTGCCAGGCAACTAATCTTTGTTTCTTAGTTCTGTTTGCGATGAAAGCGTGGTTCAAGGGGACAAGAAACAGATACAAAGGGGAGTCAATATTTTTGGATTGTTGAGCAATTTTTTCAAAGAGAAGAACACTCCACTGGCCAGCATTCTTGCTTGTGCAGCAGATGGGCCACCGTCAATGGCAGGGCGCCGGGTGGGTTATTATTTTCTTGAAAAACACTGCACCAAACATTTTTATTTGGAGTTATAGTATGGAGTAGGCCCTCCTTGCCGTTCGAGCCGCACCACCCCAGCAACCCCCGATTGAACCCTGGCCTAATCATGGGAAAATTTACGTGTAATGACTAATTAATCTACCGACCGGAATGTCTTTAGACTATAGTGTGAAAACTGGAGCACCCACAGAAAACCTGCGCATTCCACTGGAAGGATGTACAGACTCCTTACAGATGACATCGGAATTGAACTCTGACTCCCTGAGCTGAATAGCATCACGCTAACTGCTACGCTGTTGTGATACCCCATTTTACCATTCACTGTAATTTACAGACAACGCCTTTATTTCCTGCAGAGCATCAAGAAAGCTCACCTCTGTCCCAGGATACTGACGGACTTTTACCGCTGTACCATTGAGAGCATACTCACCAACTGAGTCTCGGTGTGGTGTGGCAATTGTCCCGTATCAGACTGCAAAGCACTCCAGCATGTGGTGGAAACTGCCCAGCAGATTATTGGCACCCAATTGCCCACCATTATCTACCATAAACACTGCTTGGGCAGGGCGAAAAGCATTATCAGGGATGCATCTCACCCTAACCATGGACTTTTTACTCTCCTCCCATCCGGTAGGCGCTACAGGAGCCTCCGGTCCCGCACCAGCAGGCACAGGAAGAACTTCTTCCCTGAGGCTGTGACCCTGCTGAACCTCACATCTCAGCGCCAAGCAGTATTGCACCCATATTGTACTGTCTCAGTACTTTTATATTTGTGTGCTGTAGCACTTACTTTTTATTCACAGTTATTTTTTAAATAATGGTATTCTTTTGCACTTCTGGTTAGATGCTAACTGCATTTCATTGGCTTTGTATCTGTACTCAGCACAATGACAATAAAGTTGAATCTAATTTAATCTAATCTAATTAACCCATGACCTCTGATTATAGTCCCACCCAACCTCAGTGGAAAAACTCTGCTTGTATTTACCCTATCTATACCCCTCATAATTTTGTATCAAATCTCCTCTCAATCTTCTACGTTCTAAGGAATAAAATCATGACCTATTCCATTTTTCCTTATAACTCAGGTCCTCCAGACCCAGCATCGTCCTCATTTTCTCTGTACTCTTTCAACCTCATTTACATCTTTCCTGTGGGTAGGTGACCAAAACGGCATACAGTACACCAAATTAGGCCTCACCGATGTCTTGTACAACTTCAACACAGACATCCCAACCTGCAAAAACTCATTTCAGGGAGGTAGCAGCCCCTGCCCCCCGCAACCCCATATCCTCCCTACCCCCACGGGCACCATGGGCAATAGAAAAGTCACTATTGCAAACAGTGCAGTGAGCAACACTGTCATTATTTTTGACCCCTATTAGGCAGGGGTACACTTTAATGTAGTCTGGGGTGACGTACGTTTTATATTTTCTTTTTTTGGAACACTCTGACACTTGATTTTTTTTGGAACTCTCTTGCTCTTGCTCTCGCTCGTGGTCGCTGTCACTTTTGGATATTAAACACAGCGCATATTTTCCCCGTATGAACATATAAAATCATTGCAACACACCAATATCGCTGAATCAGTGGGAGCCCTGGGCTTGTTTTCCTGCAACAACGCGGTCCTATCGAGGGGTGATGGGAGACAGCGATACTCGAAGCGGGTTCCTTATGTCCAATCCATTCCACAATTTTGTTTTCATTGCATGCATTGCAGAAGACTCCGCTTCACAGAGATATGTTGGAAATGCAGACATACCACCTCTCCCGGCAGTTCCGGGAGTCTCCCACATATGGATAGTGGCTGCCTGACGCCCGGGAATTATATACAAAATCCCGGAAATAGATTTTTTTGAAAGGGAGAGCGAGCATCATGATTGGTCTCTCTTCGTGCTAAGAGTGGTTCCCAACCACCGGGCAGCGAGGAAACAATATGATTTGGCGATATGAAACGGTATGAGTCAGCTGCACCTTTCCTCATTCCCTGTCACGCACTGTTGAATTTTAATACACGTGAGGTCATCAGTGACCCGAGACGTGCAAAGGAATGGGTCCGTGACCCATTTGTGAATGTCCCCGGTGAATCATCCATGTCAGCGCGGGAAAAAGATCAACTCTCCGAGCTTGCAAATGACGGTGGGCTGAAAAGTATGTTTGACATAACATCTCTGCCGGCATTCTGGATCAAAGACAGGGCTGAATATCCTGAGATGGCCACGAAAGTACTGAAAACGTTGCTTCCATTTCCAACATATCTCTGCGAAGCGGAGTTTTCTGCAATGAATGCAACTAAAACTAAATTGCGGAATAGACTGGACACAAGGAACCCCCTTCGAGTATCGCTGTCTCCCATCACCCCTCGATAGGACGGTCTTGTTGCAGGAAAACAAGCCCAGGGCTCCCACTGATTCAGCGATATTGGTGTGTTGCAATGATTCTATATGTTCATACGGGGAAAATATGCGCTGTGTGTTTAATATCCAAACATTACTTAAAATGTTATGATGCGATTGACTTATCACCTATATTCTGGTTGTGATTAACACCCCACCCCCAGTCGGCCGGTCCACCAGAATATTGTCAATATTAAACTGGTCTGCCGTGCAAAAACAATTGCGGACCCCTGCTAAGTAGACCTATCAGTTCTCTCTGTGGGCGGGCTTTACAGTCGACCTCAAAAATGATGACGGTGTTGCTCGCTGCACTGTTTGCAACAGTGACTTTTCTATTGCCCATGGTGGGTTAAAATGTAAAAGGCAGGTTGAGGTGAGTTTAACAGGTGTCATTCGTTCATTAGCGCAGCTAACGTTATTTAAACTAGCTGGCCGGCTGCCAAGGAGCTACTCTATTGATGTCCTGTGTGATGAGGCCAAACTCCCTGTAGACTTGCTTAAAGTTGTAAAAGAATAAACATGATAATATAATATAATATAAGTACATATTTTAATGTCACATTTCTGCATATACCCAACTTGGCTTACAGATTAGATAAAATCCCTAAACAAAGTATTATATACACCCTTGGAAGTCGACCTTGGTGGGGTGGGGGGATATGGGGTTGCGGGGGGCGGGGATGCTACCTCCCTGAAATGAGTTTTTGCAGGGTGGGATGTCTGGAAATGGAAGCCACGTTTTCAGTGCCTCCATGGCTCTCTCAGGATATTTAGCCTTGTCTTTGATCCAGAATGCCAGCAGAGATGTTATGTCAAATATACTTTTCAGCCCACCGTCATTTGCAAGCTCGAGGAGTTGATCTTTTTCCCGCGCTGACATGGATGATTCACCAGAGACATTCACAAATGGGTCACGGACCCATTCCTTTGCACGTCTCGGGTCACTGATGACCTTGCGTGCCTTGAAATTCAACAGTGCGTTTCAGGGAATGAGGAAAGGTGCAGCTGACTCATATAATTTCATATCACCAAATCATATTGTTTCCTCACTGCCCGGTGGTTTGGGACTACTCTTAGCACAAACAGAGACCAATCAGGATGCTCGCTCTCCCTCTCAAAAAAATCTATTTCCGGGATATTGTATATAATTTCCTCGCATCAGGGAGCCACTATCCATATGCGGGAGACTCCCAGAACTTTCAGGAGAGGTGGGATGTCTGTCAACATAACATCCCATTCCTGTGCCGAGTACTTTGATTTATGAAGGCCAATGTGCCAAGAGCTTTCTCTGCAACCCTGTCTGTGTATGACGCTACTTTCCATGAATTGTGGACTTGTATTCCCAGGTCCCTTTGTTCTACCACACTCCTCAGTGCCCAGCTCTTCACTGCGTAAGACCTGTCCTGGTTCTTCCTACCGATGTGCAACACCTCGCACATGTCTGCATTAAATTCCACTGCCACTCCTCAGCCCATTTTTCCAGCTGATCCAGATCCCTCTGCAACCCATAATAGCCTTCCTCACTCTCCACTACACCCCCAGTCTTGGTGTCATCTGCACATTTGCTGATCCAGTTAACCACATATCACCGAAATAGATGACAAACAACAATGGGCGCAGCACTGATCCCTATGGCTCACCACTAGTCACAGGCTTCCAGTCAGAGAGCAAACCATATACTACATCCCTCTGGCTTTTCCCACAAAGCCAATGTCTAATCCAATTGACTAGCTTATCTTGAATGTCAAGCGTCTGAATATTCTTGACCAACCTGTCATGCGAGACCTTGTCAAATGCTTTGATAAAGTCCATGTAGGCAACATCCGCTTTCTTGGTAACTTCCTCAAAAATCTCTATAAGATTGGTTAGACATAACCCAGCACAACAAAACCATGCTGACTCTCCTTAATCAGTCCATGTCTATCCAAATATTTATATAACTGGTCTTTAGAATACTTTCCAATAACTTTCCCACAACAGATGTCAGGCTCACTGGCCTATAATTTCCTAGTATATGTTTAGAGCCTTTCTTCAGCAGTGGAACAACATTAGCTATTCTCTAATCCTCTGGTACTTCTCCTGTTGCTAAGGATGATTTAAATATCTCTGCTAGGGCCCCAGCAATTTCTGCATTTGCCTCACATAGGGTCTGAGGGAACAGCTTGTCAGACCCTGGGGATTTATCCACCCTGATTTGCCTCAGGACAGCAAACACCCCACCCTCTGTAATCTACATCGGGTCCATGTAGTTGATGCCACTTTGCCTCTACAGACTCGGTGTTGTCTCCTGAGTAAATATGGATGCAACTAATTTATTTAAGATCTCCCCCATCTGTTTTGCCTCCACACATGGATTACTGTTCAGATCTTACAGAGGACCAATTTTGTCCCTTACAATCCTTTTACTTTTAACATATCTGGAGAATCCCTTAGAACTCTGCTTCACCTTGTCTGCCAGGGCAATTTCATGCCGTCTTTTAGTCCTCCTGATTTATTTTTTAAGTGTTCTCTTGCATTTCTTATACTCCATAAGCACCTCACTTGTTCCTATCTGCCTACACCTGCTTAGCACCGCCATTTTTTCTGTTAACCAGGGCCTCAATATCTTTTGAAAACGAAGGTTCCCAACACATGATCTTTATCTTTCATTTTTATAATTGCAGACAAGCTTTGTACTCTCAAAATTTCACGTCTGAAGGCCTCCCACTTACCAAGTACATATTTGCCAGAAATCAGCCCGTCCCAATCCACACTTGCCAAATCATTTCTGACACTCTCAAAATTGGCCTTTCTCTGATTTATAATCTCAACCTGTGGACCAGACCCATCTCTTTGGATACTTACTTTGAAACTAATGGCATTGTGTTTACTAGATGTAAAGTGTTCCCTATACAAACTTCTGTCACCTGCTCTGTCTCATTCCCTAACAGCAGATCAAGTATCTCTCACTGGGACTTCAACGTACCAATTAATGAAACATTCTTGGACTCATTTGACAAACTTGATCCCATCTAGTGCTTTTACAGTATGGGAATAAGCCAGGAGGGGCATGAAAAGGCCTTGGCAAGTAGGATTAAAGAGAATCCAAAGGCATTTTATACACACATCAAAAGCACAAGGATAACTGGGGAGAGGGTAGGATCATTCAAGAATAAATGCTTAGATGTGGAGGATGTGGGTGAGGTCATTAATGAGTACTTTATATCAATATTTACCAAGGAGAAGGACGTGGAGGATGGGGTGCTCAATGCTGAGTGTATTGATATGTGAGGGCACTTTGACCTAAAGGAAGAGGTAGTGCTAGGGCTCTTAAAGAGTATTAAGGTGGATAGGTCCTCAGGACCTGATGGGATGTACCTCAGGTTATTGAGAAAGGCAAGTGAAGAGATTACTGGGGCTTGACCAATATCTTCATTTCCTCTCTCGCCTGAGGCAAAGGTCACGGAAGGCTGGCAAGTAGCTATTATTGTTCCATTTTTCAAGAAGCAATCCAGGGATGATCCTGGAAACTGTAACAAGTGAGTCTCACATCAGTGGTAGGGAAGTTATGAGAGAGAATTATTAGGGATAGAATTTATGAGCATTTGGAGAACCATGGCCCAATGAGGGAGAGCCAGCAAGGCTTTATGTAGGAAAGATGTGTCTTCCTAACTTGATTGAGTTCTTTGACACGGGTGATTGATGAAGGTAGAGCTGTGGATGTCTATATGGATTTTAGTAAGGCATTTAATAAAGCTATTCATGGGAGGCTCAGATTAAGATGCATGGGATCCATGGTGAATTTGCCATTTGGACTTGGAATTTGTTTACCCAAAGAAGACAGAGGGTAGTGGTTGAAGGAACCTATTCTAGCTGGAGGACTGTGAAACTGGCTGATTAGTGATAGCCAGCATGGTTTCATTTATGGGAGATCATGTCTCAAAAATTTAATATTTCTTGAGGAGATATGATGAGAACAGGGCAGTGAATATAGGACTTCAGTAAGGCTTTAGACAGGGTCGTGCTTGGTAGGCTGATCCATATGCGATTTGGGGTGAGGTAGAAAATTGGAAACAATTAGCTTTAGTTGACTAAAGTCTGTAACAGATTGTAAACTGCAGGGATTGGTGGTGGGTCTCCTGTTGTTCACCATGAGGTGGAAGAGAATGAAGGCAGCACGATGAGTTAGTTTGCAGGTGATACCAAGACTGGTGATGTAGTGAACGGCGAAGGAGGCAGTCAGAGTTTGTAGTAGGATTTACATTGACTGGGAAGGTGAACAAGGAAATGAATTTCAGACTTTATCTCAAGCAGGATGCATTTTGGATGGATGAATCACCCCAGGTTACTAGGGAGCAGCAAGGCTCTGGGGAGAGTTAATGAATAACGAAACTATAAAGTACAAAGTCTACATCACGGGTTCCAATCACACACAGCTTCGTAGCAGAATCATATTTGAAAGAAGAAGTAAAGAAGTAGAGTTGTGAACAGTCTGAAGGACATCGTCTTTGATCGCGTTGGTTGCTGACGCCATCTTCTTCTCTAGATTAATGTGACAGAGCAAGTAATACCATGATGGAACCAGGACCAGTAGGATGAGCTGGGATTACCAAGCCACCTTAGTTAGCTCCATCGCTGATTTAGTTATCACTCCCAAAATAATGGATCATTTTAATGAAACAGTTTGAGAAGTGTTTGATACAACATTCAGCGTGACTGCATGGAGATTTGTGAAACACTTCACCGTGCAACTTTTTTCTTTGCTCTTCACAGTGACTGTATGATCATTTATTTGAGTAGAGGAGCAGCTAAAACCCTCAAAATGAGTTATATATGAGAGTATGGCCCCTGAGAGCTGTGAAACCAAAGTACCTGGCCAAGAAAATTTGGATGAAGGGAGTTGCCAGTGTTCCTGAAATTGACCTTTCGATGGCCCATCCCCAAGAGTTAGGAGACCACGTCCCTTCCTGTGATGAATATTTTTGTGTTGAGAATGGAAGCTGTAATAGGCTCCTGACTGCGGTGTGTGAATGAGACCCAAAATGTCTGCCCAGTAGGGATCAGCATGGTTGCATTGTGGTTAGTACAACACTTTGCAGTACAGGTGTCACAGGTTCAATTCCTGCCACTGACTGTAAGGAGTTTGTACGTTCTCCCTGTGGCCGTGTGGGTTTCCTCAGGGTGCTCTGGTTTCTTCCCACAGTCCAAAGACATACCAGTTGGTAGGCTAATTGGTCATTTGGGCTAAAATGTGTATTTAGCTCTGTCCTCTCTAATCCCATCACTGGAATACCACTTTGTATTCTGCATGGTCCTCTCTAATCCCACCACCAGAATACCACTTTATATTCAGTCCCGTCCTCTCTATTTTCTCCACCGGAATTCCACTTTGTATTCAGTCCCATCCTCTCTAATCCCTCCACTGGAATACCACTTTATATTCGGCCCCATTGTCTCTAATCCCACCACCGGAATTCCACTTTGTATTCAGTCCTGTCCTCTCTAATCCCACCACTGGAATACCACGTCGTATTCAGCCCCGTTGTTTCTAATCCCACCACCTGAATTCCACTTTGTATTCAGCCCCGTCCTCTCTATTTTCACCACCGGAATACCACTTTCTATGGTTGTATCTATTTAAAGCATTTCTACTTCTGCTTAACAGTTTTAGTAGACGGAATTTGTTGGGTGACTTCCAATGTTATCATGGAAACGATTGCTTTTTCCATATCTACACAAAATAAAAACAAAGTAATTCCCAGTGGAAAGCCTATTTTTGTCCTGTCTGTAATGATGAGAATAGGTGGGAAGGATGGAGCACGTGGAAGTGGCAGACCTTTGATCTATTTGTTCATGAGTTGTGAACATCTCTGGCAGTACTGGCATCTAATGTCCTGGAAGGGTAAATTGAATTCAAATAGCTGCCAAGTTTTTGACTAAACTTTTAATTTCTAAAGAGGACAGATGACTATTTCCCGTATGACGAAGCAACTGATGTGATAGATAAAGTGGGGCTGGAGCTTCTGATGTGATAGATAAAGTGGAGCTGGAGCTTCTGATGTGATAGATAAAGTGGGGCTGGAGCTTCTGATGTGATAGATAAAGTGGGGCTGGAGCTTCTGATGTGATGGATAAAGTGGGGCTGGAGCTTCTGATGTGATGGATAAAGTGGGGCTGGAACTTCTGATGTGATAGATAAACTGGGGCTGGAACTTCCGGTGGTAACAAGAGCAGCACCGAGATGATTCAGGTTCACGTTCACGTTCACATTTATTTATCACACGCACATGGAAACGTACAGCAAAATCTGTCACTTACGTTAACAATCAATGCACCCAAGGGTGTGCAGGGGTGTTGCCACACATTCTAGCGCCAACATAGGATGCCCAGCCTGCTCGGCAGAGTAACAAAGAACCTACCAATCCAAAAAGCAACCAGAGCAAAACAAGGCCCATTCCTCCCTCCTAATGCACCTCCTCAGTGGGCATATGTGTGTGAACAGAGTCCCAGAAAAAGAAGCTCGAATCTATTTTCTGATGCAAATATCTCAGTTCATTCCTGCTTAATACAAGAATACTGGCTTGTCCCATTAAGCAAGGACTTGTGGCACCAAGTTTTCATTTTCTGTTGTTGTTTGTCATCTGCTGTCTACCAGCCAGTCTGGATGGTAATGTGGTAAACTGGATGAGCACATTAGCAAATGACACTACGTTTGGGGGCATAGTGGACAGCGAGGAAGGCTAGCAAAGCTTGCAGTGGGATGTGGAGCAGCTGTAAAAATGGTGGGTGGAATTGAATGCAGACAAGCGTGCGGTGTAACAACTTTGGGAGGAAGGACAAACCTGGGTAGGACTTGCACGGTGAGTGGCAGGACACCCTTTACCAGCTTGAAAGGTTGCAGCGGCATCTCTGGGTCCAAAAAATGGTGCGTATGTTTGTCTTAAATGTTTTTCTTGTTGGACATTAGTAATACAAAGTACTGCAAGTCCGGTTCATTAGTTCATTTGCAACAGATGGTGGGGTAGCTGCCTGGCCTCGGTTGTTATGTAGACCAGGCCCTGATGCCGCGGAGTTGCCTGTTACAGTCACCCAGGGGAGGAAACACCAGTTATATGGGTTATCATATGAGGAGCAGCTGATGGCTCTGGCCCGTACCCACTGGAATTCAGAGGAATGGTGGGGAATCTCATTGGAACCCATTGAATGTTGAAAGGCCTAGACAGAGGGGATGTGAATGTTTCCTATGGCAGGGAGCCTTGGACCAGAGAGCACTGCCTCAGAGTAGACGGATATCGCTCTAGAACAGAGATGAAGAGGAATTTCTTTAGCCAGAGGGCGGTGAATCTGTGGAATTCATTGCCACAGGCGGCTGAGGAGGCCAGGTCATTGGGTGTATTTAAGGCACAGATTGATAGGATTTTGATTAGACAGGGCATGAAATGTGTCGGGGGGAAGGTGGGAGAATGTGGTTGAGAAGGAAACTGGATCAGATGTGATAAATAGCGGAATCAGAAACGAGAGAATCTGCAGATGCTGGAAATCCGAGCAACCCGCACAAAATGCTGAAGGAACTCAGCAGGCCAGACAGCATCAATGGAAAAGAGTACGGTCGACGTTTCGGGCCGAGACCCTTTTCCATCGATGCTCCATGGCCTGCTGCGTTCCTCCAGCATTTCGTGC
This sequence comes from Mobula birostris, assembly GCF_030028105.1. Taxonomy (NCBI): domain Eukaryota; kingdom Metazoa; phylum Chordata; class Chondrichthyes; order Myliobatiformes; family Myliobatidae; genus Mobula; species Mobula birostris. Next base: position 247,731 of record NW_027278300.1, read on the forward strand.
GTCGCATGAAATAGCAGAGCAGACCTGATGGGCTGAATCTGCTCCTTCTCATATGATCTTAAGAGATAAATGATAATTCGGCAGGGTCTAGATGGGCCAAAAGGCCTATTGCTGTGTTGTAATGGTCTATAACTTTGTAATAATTCAAATTTTGATATCAGCCTTAATTTTGTAATTTCGTCCTTTTAATGGCATCTGTGGTCCTTCTGCCCAGTTGTAATCCTGACCCCACCGAGAGGAGTCAGAATGCTCTGGTTCTAATAGTTAGAAACAGTGACAGCACCGGCTCCCAGAGAGTTTGCACTGTGGAGCAGCTTGTCCAAGGCATCAGGAACATGCTTTTCCTCCCACTGGTGCATCTTCCGTCAGTGCAAGGAGGCAGAATGCTCTTCACTAAGGAGAGGTGGAGTACTGAGTATGAATCACATGACATATGCATGGTGATAGTCAGAGGACTTTTCTTTGTCAATGTTATGTTTCTGCTTTGCCAAGACATCATTTTGATGTGAGAATAACTAGTCCAACCTTTTCAGTACTTGGCCATGAAGTCAGAGTTGATGCCAACTACGAAATGAAGGCTATCTTTTCTCTTTGCATGATTTCTATTTTAAACAACTTCGAGACAGTGTCACAATTCAGCTTGAAAACAGTTATGAGGCCTGGTTGAGTCATGTATACTTTCTAAAAAAAGAATCTCAGATTGCTGCAAGCAAGTTGGAAGCTATTTGCCCGGCCCTGGAGTGCTACTATTGAATAAAAAATAAAGCCATTTAAATGGGATTAGGATGTTTCTATTTGTAGGAGAGCAGGAGATCTTATAACTACCTAGAGTCATGACACATAAAAAGGTCATTTGACTCAAATGGTCAGAGCCGGGATCAGAGGGCACAGCCGCAGAATAAAGGAGCCTAAATGAGGAGGGATTTCTTCAGCCCAGAGGATAGTGAGTCAATGGAACTCTTTTCCATGGATGGCAGTGGAGTGTCATTGATGGCGATTGATAGGTTCTTGATTGGTAAGGGGGTTACGTGTTAGAGAGTGAAGGCAGGAGAATGGAGTTGAGAAAATAAACAAACTGTGAGTGAATGATGGAGTAGGCTCGATGGGCTGAATGGCCTAATTTGCTCCTATACCTTGTGGTCTTACGATCACAGTGTTACTACAGGTCATTCAGCCCGACTGATCTAAAGCAGAGTGTGGGCTCCCTACGGATCTCCCACGCTCCAAAAGTGTGCCGTTAGGATTAGTGATTAGTGAGTTGTGAGCTTGCTATGTTGTTGCTGTAAGCACTGTGGCCCTTGTGGGCTGCCTGTAGTACAATGCTTACTGATTTGATTTGACGCATTCTGCAGTACTTTATACTTTATTGTCGCCAAACAATTGATACTAGAACGTACAATCATCACAGCGATATTTGATTCTGCACTTCACACTCCCTGGAGTACAAATCGATAGTAAATATTAAAAATTTAAATTATAAATCATAAATAGAAAATAGAAAAATGGAAAGTAAGGTAGTGCAAAAAAACCGAGGCAGGTCTGGATATTTGGAGGGTACGGCCCAGATCCAGGTCAGGATCCGTTCAGCAGTCTTATCACAGCCGGAAAGAAGCTGCTCCCAAATCTGGCCGTACGAGTCTTCAAGCTCCTGAGCCTTGTCCCGGAGGGAAGTATGTTTCCATAGACATGTGTCAGATAAAACTACTCATCCCACTACAGCACTGAAGAAAGTAATTTAACCCCTTGACCTGAGCTGGTTACTTCCTGTGCAATCCTGTCAGTAACATCTCCAGTGTCTAGTGATGGTTCTTCACTTCATACAATTCCTTCTTGAAAGCCAAAATTAAATCTGCTTCCTCAACACAGTGAATTCCAGATCATAATCACTAAGTGTGAAAATACTCGGTTCACACAGTCATAGAAACGTGGAGCAGGGAAGCAGGCTGTCGAGAAGGCTGAGTCTACATTGATCATCTTGCTCCCATCCTCACCCATCGCCCACTGTCACTGACACACTCCCATCAGCCCCTCCACGGCTCGTCTGCACACTTGGGGAAATTGGCAGCACACGGTTAACCCACTGACTGGCACACCTTTGGAACTCAGAGCACCCGGAGGAAACCCCGAGGGCGGCAGAGAGAACAGGCTGACTCCACACAGACAGCACTGGAGCTGTGAAACAGCAGAGCTAATACCTGTGCCATTCTACTGCCCAGCTCCAGCATTTCCTAATCTCTCTGAATTTGTTTCTTCCAGTTCTTGACCCCTCAGCTAGTAGGAGCAATTTCTCCTCATGCACCTTACCAAATACCGTCATGAATCTTCATTTCTCAACTCTGTCTGTTCCAGGGAAACTAACCAAAATTTTCTGGTCTAGTTTCATTACTAAAACCCCTGAACCATTCCGATCAATTTCTCCTCTTGTTAATAATAAGTACTTAATTGATCCCGAGTGGGCAAATATTTTGTTACAGCACCAATACTTAAAAACACACTTAGTAATAGTAATGGTTATAATAACAATAAATGTAATAATAATAATATTAACTAATAATAAAGTACGGCTAAGTAGTTCTTTATTCTTCTCCACCTACCACAAACACTTACTGCCTAATTACTTCCTGGCATTGTGGTTGTTTCATTAAAACTGGTTCTGTCTCGTTAAAACTTAACACAGAAACGTATAACGTTAATGCACATTTATCAACTACGTTCTATCCTGCTGCTCATTCTAATTGAAGGAACTGCACTTTTTTTTAGTGCTATAAAAGATACATTTTGAAAGATTGAGATTAGTTTGAATTTTAGACTGCGACGATTGGAAAAATCTAGGCTTCCACCAGGTGTCTTGTCATGAAGCCATTGTCCTCCAGGCAGCTTCTGTGGGTTGTGGGAAACGCTGCCATTTGCTCAGGTTGAGTGGTTCCATGCTACTCCTTAAAGCAGCACAGTGGAGGTAACTTGTGACAGATGCCACAGAAGCTTTTACAACAGCGTGTTCCACGGTCAGCGGACTGTACGGTTCACGCCACAGTATCTTACAGAACAAGGCCGCCTCTGTCTTAAAACCTGTGCACTTCAGAAACATCCGAGTGATCTGAAAAGTCATTGTGGTCATCGAACTGAATTGCTAGAAGCAATTTCAGATGATGAGTGCAGGATGTGTTTATAGAAGGTACACAGTGTCCGGCCTTCGAGCTGCCAGGTGTCCAGACATGCCAATGTCCATTTGGCATAGGGAGAGCTTATATCTGAAGTGAAGTGATTTTTCAGTGAACCAACAACCTTAAAGACTGCTGAATGATTTTGTATTTTTGAAAAAGCAGTATTACAGATTAAGGTGCCTATGTAATAGGTCTGATAAGCTAAATAAACTCATACTGTAAATTGCAGGATAAATATGTTGTATAAACCGAATATTTATTACTTGCAAAACATATCCATTGTCTGTACAACACAGAGGTAAAGCAGAAGATGCTGGAAATAATTATTTGGCACGTTTGCAAAGCAAGAGGCCTAATCTGTACCTTGCTCTTGTATTTATAAAGTGTTTGTTCTTTGGAATATAGAAGTCGTGGTAGCAGCTACTGCGATAAAAGAAAGGCTGAAATCAGTCCTGGTTGAATTATGATTCATTACCTCATGAAGTAAATGTCATTGTCTTGCAAACTATGCTCAGGATAATTAAATGACAAAAAGGATCACAGGAAATAAAATAATTTATGGCTCTGATGAGTGTTGTTTCCATGGTTGAGCAGGGGCTTTGGTTAGGGCATGGGCCTGGAAGTCAACTCAATTGTGTTGTTCAATCTAGACAAAAGGAGTGATAGTTGAATGGACAGATGGACTGTTAGACAGAATGGTGATTGTATTATAAACACAAGAGAGCCTGCAGATGCTGGAAATGGTATGGAAATGGGTTGAAACATCTTGAAAGGAAAGAAAATTACTTAAGAAGACAGCATAAGAAATAGGAGTAGGTATAGGCCATGAATCCCCTTAAAGCCCGTTCTGCCAAGCTGACTTTCTACCGCAGCTCGGCTTTCATATTTAATCCCTAAATCCATCAACGTCTTTAACATTTAGAAACTATCAATCTCTGTTTTGAGTAAGCTCAGTGGGCTTCCACAGCCCTTTGTGGCAGAGAGTTACATGGATTCAGCCCCCTCTGAGTGTGGAAAATCCACCTCATCTCTGTACTAACTAGTCTGCTCCTTATTCAGAGAATATAACCCATAGTTCCAGACTCCTTCACCAGGGAAAACAGCTTCACTGAATCCTCATTGAGTGAACTTTGTAAATTTCAGTGGGTTCTTCTTCCAAACTTGAAAGAATATATGTCTCGTCTTCATCGTGACTTGGTATAAATGACCCGCCGTCATTTGCAAGCTCGAGGAGTTGATCCTATGCGGGAGACTCCCGGAACTTCCGGGAGAGGTGGGATGTCTGGCAAATGGGTGAGGTGGGATGTCTGGAAAAACACTGCACCAAACATTTTTATTTAGAGTTATAGTATGGAGTAGGCCCTCCTAGCCGTTCGAGCCGCACCACCCCAGCAACCCCCGATTCAAACCTGGCCTAATCACGGGAAAATTTACGTGTAATGACTAATTAATCTACCGACCGGAATGTCTTTAGACTATAGTGTGAAAACTGGAGCACCCACAGAAAACCTGCGCATTCCACTGGAAGGATGTACAGACTCCTTACAGATGACATCGGAATTGAACTCTGACACCCTGAGCTGAATAGCATCACGCTAACTGCTATGCTGTTGTGATACTCCATTTTACCATTCACTGTAATTTACAGACAACGCCTTTATTTCCTGCAGAGCATCAAGAAAGCTCACCTCTGTCCCAGGATACTGACGGACTTTTACTGCTATACCATTGAGAGCATACTCACCAACTGAGTCTCAGTGTGGTGTGGCAATTGTCCCGTATCAGACTGCAAAGCACTCCAGCGTGTGGTGAAAACTGCCCAGCAGATTATTGGCACCCAATTGCCCACCAGTATCTACTTTAAACGCCGCCTGGGCAGGGCTAAAAGCATTATCAAGGATGCATCTCACCCTAACCATGGACTTTTTACTCTCCTCCCATCCGGTAGGCGCTACAGAAGCCTCCGCTCCCGCACCAGCAGGCACAGGAAGAGCTTCTTCCCTGAGGCTGTGACACTGCTGAACCTCACATCTCAGCGCCAAGCAGTATTGCACCCATATTGTACTGTCTCAGTACTTTTATATTTGTGTGCTGTAGCACTTACTTTTTATTCACAGTTATTTTATAAATGATGGTATTCTTTTGCACTTCTGGTTAGATGCTAACTGCATTTCATTGGCTTTGTATCTGTACTCAGCACAATGACAATAAAGTTGAATCTAATTTAATCTAATCTAATTAACCCATGACCTCTGGTTATAGTCCCACCCAACCTCAGTGGAAAAACTCTGCTTGTATTTACCCTATCTAAACCCCTCATAATTTTGTATCAAATCTCCTCTCAATCTTCTACGTTCTAAGGAATAAAATCATGACCTATTCCATTTTTCCTTATAACTCAGGTCCTCCAGACCCAGCATCGTCCTCATTTTCTCTGTACTCTTTCAACCTCATTTACATCTTTCCTGTGGGTAGGTGACCAAGACGGCATACAGTACACCAAATTAGGCCTCACCGATGTCTTGTACAACTTCAACACAGACATCCCAACCTGCAAAAACTCATTTCAGGGAGGTAGCAGCCCCTGCCCCCCGCAACCCCATATCCTCCCTACCCCCACGGGCACCATGGGCAATAGAAAAGTCACTATTGCAAACAGTGCAGTGAGCAACACTGTCATTATTTTTGACCCCTATTAGGCAGGGGTACACTTTAATGTAGTCTGGGGTGACGTACGTTTTATATTTTCTTTTTTTGGAACACTCTGACACTTGATTTTTTTTGGAACTCTCTTGCTCTTGCTCTCGCTCGTGGTCGCTGTCACTTTTGGATATTAAACACAGCGCATATTTTCCCCATATGAACATATAAAATCATTGCAACACACCAATATCGCTGAATCAGTGGGAGCCCTGGGCTTGTTTTCCTGCAACAACGCGGTCCTATCGAGGGGTGATGGGAGACAGCGATACTCGAAGCGGGTTCCTTATGTCCAATCCATTCCACAATTTTGTTTTCATTGCATGCATTGCAGAAGACTCCGCTTCACAGAGATATGTTGGAAATGCAGACATACCACCTCTCCCGGCAGTTCCGGGAGTCTCCCACATATGGATAGTGGCTGCCTGACGCCCGGGAATTATATACAAAATCCCGGAAATAGATTTTTTTGAGAGGGAGAGCGAGCATCATGATTGGTCTCTCTTCGTGCTAAGAGTGGTTCCCAACCACCGGGCAGCGAGGAAACAATATGATTTGGCGATATGAAACGGTATGAGTCAGATGCACCTTTCCTCATTCCCTGTCACGCACTGTTGAATTTTAATACACGTGAGGTCATCAGTGACCCGAGACGTGCAAAGGAATGGGTCCGTGACCCATTTGTGAATGTCCCCGGTGAATCATCCATGTCAGCGCGGGAAAAAGATCAACTCTCCGAGCTTGCAAATGACGGTGGGCTGAAAAGTATGTTTGACATAACATCTCTGCCGGCATTCTGGATCAAAGACAGGGCTGAATATCCTGAGATGGCCACGAAAGTACTGAAAACGTTGCTTCCATTTCCAACATATCTCTGCGAAGCGGAGTTTTCTGCAATGAATGCAACTAAAACTAAATTGCGGAATAGACTGGACACAAGGAACCCCCTTCGAGTATCGCTGTCTCCCATCACCCCTCGATAGGACGGTGTTGTTGCAGGGAAACAAGCCCAGGGCTCCCACTGATTCAGCGATATTGGTGTGTTGCAATGATTCTATATGTTCATACGAGGAAAATATGTGCTGTGTGTTTAATATCCAAACATTACTTAAAATGTTATGATGCGATTGACTTATCACCTATATTCTGGTTGTGATTAACACCCCACCCCCAGTCGGCCGGTCCACCAGAATATTGTCAATATTAAACTGGTCTGCCGTGCAAAAACAATTGCGGACCCCTGCTAAGTAGACCTATCAGTTCTCTCTGTGGGCGGGCTTTACAGTCGACCTCAAAAATGATGACGGTGTTGCTCGCTGCACTGTTTGCAACAGTGACTTTTCTATTGCCCATGGTGGGTTAAAATGTAAAAGGCAGGTTGAGGTGAGTTTAACAGGTGTCATTCGTTCATTAGCGCAGCTAACGTTATTTAAACTAGCTGGCCGGCTGCCAAGGAGCTACTCTATTGATGTCCTGTGTGATGAGGCCAAACTCCCTGTAGACTTGCTTAAAGTTGTAAAAGAATAAACATGATAATATAATATAATATAAGTACATATTTTAATGTCACATTTCTGCATATACCCAACTTGGCTTACAGATTAGATAAAATCCCTAAACAAAGTATTATATACACCCTTGGAAGTCGACCTTGGTGGGGTGGGGGGATATGGGGTTGCGGGGGGCGGGGATGCTACCTCCCTGAAATGAGTTTTTGCAGGGTGGGATGTCTGGAAATGGAAGCAACGTTTTCAGTGCCTCCATGGCTGTCTCAGGATATTTAGCCTTGTCTTTGATCCAGAATGCCAGCAGAGATGTTATGTCAAATATACTTTTCAGCCCACCGTCATTTGCAAGCTCGAGGAGTTGATCTTTTTCCCGCGCTGACATGGATGATTCACCGGGGATATTCACAAATGGGTCACGGACCCATTCCTTTGCACGTCTCGGGTCACTGATGACCTTGCGTGCATTGAAATTCAACAGTGCGTTTCAGGGAATGAGGAAAGGTGCAGCTGACTCATATAATTTCATATCACCAAATCATATTGTTTCCTCACTGCCCGGTGGTTTGGGACTACTCTTAGCACAAACAGAGACCAATCAAGATGCTCGCTCTCCCTCTCAAAAATATCTATTTCCGAGATATTGTATATAATTTCCTCGCATCAGGGAGCCACTATCCATATGCGGGAGACTCCCAGAACTTCCGGGAGAGGTGAGATGTCTGCTATGTTAACCCAAACTGATGGGCAGCATGCAATATAGTACTACTAGTATAGATATCATCTTGTTTATTTTAATACCCTAACTCTAGGAATTCCAAGGAGGTTAGTTCAGTAGGTGTTTACTGGAGAAGTGATGCTCGACCTTCACTCAGTTGAACCAGATGCAGATTTTGAATTAGAACACAGAACATGGTACCTAGAAAATCTACCACAAATTACAGGCCCTTCGGCCCACAATGTTGTGCCGACCATGTAACCTACTCTAGAAGCTGTCTAGAATTTCCCTACTGCATAGCTTCTATTTTTCTAAGCTCCCTGTACCTATCTAAAGGTCTCTTAAAAGATCCTATTGTATCCGCCTCTACCACCTTCGCCGGCAGCCCATTCCACACACCCATGACTCTCTGTGTGAAAAACTTACCTCTGACATCCCTCTTGTATCTACTTCCAAGCACCTTAAAACTGTGCCCTCTCATGTTAGCCATTTCAGCCCCGGGAAAAAGCCTCTGACTATCCACATGATCAATGCCTCTCATCATCTTATACACCTCTATTAGGTCACCTCTCATCCTCTGTCACTCCAAGGAGAAAAGGACAAGTTCACTCAACCTACTCTCATAAGGCATGCTCCCCAATCCAGGCAGCATCCTTGTAAATCTCCTCTGCAATCTCTCTATAGCATCCATGAACACAGTACTCCAAGTGGGGTCTAACTGTCTTCTATAGCGGTAACATAACCTCATGGTTCTTGAACTCAATCCCACGGTTGATGAAGGCCATCACACCATACACCTTCTTGACAACACTGAGTTGGAGAAAGCCCAACTTTGATGGTATCAGAAATGATCTGCCAAATATGAATTGGGACAGGCTGTTCTCCAGCAAATGTGTACTTGGAAAGTGGGAGGCCTTCAAAGACAAAATTTGAATACAAACCTTGTATGTATGTGTCAGAATAAAAGATAAAGATAACCTGCGTTTTCAAGAGATATTGAGGCCCTGGTTAAGAGAAAAAAAAGAGGTGCATAGCAGGTATACAAGAGAAATGAAGAAAGCTAAAATAAAGCATGGAGTTGCTCTAGCAGACAGAGTGATGGAGAATCCTAAGGATATGTTAAGAGCAAAAGGTTGGCGAGGGGCAAAATTGGACCTCTGGAAGATCAGAATGGTAACCTATGTGTGGAACCAAAACAGATGGGGGAGATCTTAAATGCATCTGTATTTACTCAGGAGGTCAATGCGGAGTCTATAGAAGTGAGGCAAAGTGGACCCTATACAGAATACAGAGGAGGAGGTATTTGCTATCCTGAGGCAAATCAGGGTGGATAAATCCCCAGGATCTGACAAGGTGTTCACCCGACCCTATGGGAGGCAAGTGCAGAAATTACAGTAGAGATGTATAGAACATCCTTAGCAACAGGAGAGGTATCAGGGGATAGGTGGATAGCCAATGTTGTTCTTCTGTTTAAAAGAAGCCTCTAAACAGAATCCAGGAAATTATAGGCCAGTGAGTCTGACATCAGTTATGGGAAAGTTATTGGAAGGTAGTCTAAAGGACCAGATATATAAGCATTTGGTTAGACATGGACTGATTTAAGGTAGTCAGCATGGCTTCATGCGTGGTAGGTCATATCTAACTAATCTTAGAGTTTTTTTGAGGAAGTCACCAGGAAAGTGGATGAAGTCAAGGCTGTGAATGTTATCTGCATGGACTTTAGCAAGACCTTTGATAAGGTCCTGCATAGGAGACTGGTCAAGAGGGTTCAGTCGCTCGGCATTCAGGATCAGGAAGTAAATTGGATTAGACATTGGTTTTGTGGGAGAAGTCAGAGAGTGGTACTAGATGGTTGTCTCTCTGACTGGAGGCCTGTGACTAGTGGTCTGCCACAGGGTCGGTGCTGGGTCCATTGTTATTTCTCATCTCTATCAACATCATGGATGATAATATGATTCACTGGATCAGTAAATTTGCAGATGACTCCGAGACTGGGGGTGTAGTGGACAGTGAGGAAGGCTATCATAGTTTGCAGAGGAATATCCATTAGCTGGAAATCCGGGCTGAAAAATGGTGGATGGTATTTAATGCAGACAAGAGCCAGGTTTTGGACTTTAGTAGGAGCAACTACAGTAGCCTTACACAGTGAACGGTAGGGCACTGAGGAGTGTGGTAGAACAAAGGGGTCTGGGGATAATAATTCATTGTAAGTGCCACATTCCCTAGTAGCAGATCCAGTATCACACGCTCTCTTGTTGGGACTTCCATGTACTGACGAAGGCAACTTTCCTGAACACATTTGACAAACTCTATCCCACCTAGTCCTTTTATAGTATGGGATTCCCAGCCAATAGGTGAAAAATTAAAATCGACTACTATAAACAAGAGAAAATCTGCAGATGCTGGATATCCAAGCAAAACACACACAATGCTGGAGGAACTCAGCAGGCCAGGCAGCATCTGTGGAAGAAAATACAGTCGATGCTTCAAGTCGAGACCCTTCGGCAGAACTGGAGGAAAAAAAGCTGAGGAGTAGATTTAAAAGGTGGGGGAGGGGAGAGAGAAATGCCAGGTGATAGGTGAAACTTGGAGGCTGAGGGATGAAGCAAAGAGCGAGGAAATTGATTGGTGAAAGAGAAGGCCATGGAAGAAAGAAGAAAAGTGGTGGGGTGGGGGAAGGAGCACCAGGGGGAGGGGATGGGTGGGCTAGAGCACAACATGAGAGGGACAAGGGGATGGGAAATGGTGAAGAGGGGCATGTAGGGCATTACCAGAAGGTTGAGAAATTGATGTTTATGCCATCGGGTTGGAGGTTACCCAAACAGAATATAAGGTGTTGTTCCTCCAACCTAACTAAGTGTGACCTTATCCCAACAGTGGAGGAGGCCATGGATGGACATATTGGAATGGGAATGGGAAGTGGAATTAAAATTGGTGGCCACTAGGAGATTCCATTTGTTCTGGTGGCGGAGTGTAGATGCTCAGCGAAATGGTTTCCCAATCTACGTCGGGTCTCACTGATATACAAGAGGCCACACCAGAAGCACCGAACATAGTATATGACCCCAGCGGACTCACAGGTGAAGTGTCGGCTCACCTAGGGTCCTGAATGGTAGTGAGGGAGGAGGTGTAGGGGCAGGTGTAGCACTTGTCCCGTTTGCAAGGATAAGTGCCAGGAGGGAGATCAGTGGGGAGGGACAAATGGACAAGGGAGTTGTGTAGGGAGCGATCCCTGTGGAAAGCAGAAAGTGGGGGGGGGGGAGGGAAAGATGTGTTTGGTGGTGGGATCCAGTTGGAAATGGCGGAAGTTTCAGAGAATTATGTGCTAAACGCAGAGGCTGGTGGGTGAGGACAAGAGGAACCTTATCCCTGGTAGGATGGCGGGAGGATGGGGTAAGAGCAGACGTGCTTGAAATGGAAGGGGGGCAGTTGAGGATGGTGTTGATGGTGGAGGAAGGGAAGCCCCTTTCTTTGAAAAAGGAGGACATATCCTTCAGTCTAGAATGAAAAACTTCATCCTGAGAGCAAATGCGTCAGAGACAGAGGAACTGAAAGAAGGGGATGGTGTTTTTACAAGTAGCAGGGTGGGACGAAGCATAGTCCAGGTAGCTGTGAGGGTCCATTGGTTTATTAGACCAATGGTGGATAAGCTGTCTCTGTAGATAGGGACAGTGAAATTGAGGAAGGGAAGGGAACTTCCTATATCAACGACTATAACAACCTTGTGTTTCTTGTAACAGTCTGTGATCTCTTTACAAATTTGTTCCTCTAAATCCCTTGGACGGTTGGGTGGTCTGTAATGTATAGTAGCCCCATTAACGTGGTCTTACCTTTCTTATTTCTCAGTTCCACTCGTAACACCTTACTGGTCAAGTTCTCCAGTCAGACCTGACAGAGTATTGCCATGACATTTTCCTTGACAAGTAATATCACCCTTCCTCCTTTAATCTCTCTTGCTCTGTCATGTTCAAAACAATGGAACCCCGGAATATTGAGCTGCCAGTCCTGCCCCTCCTGCAACCAAGTCTCACTAATGGCCACAACGTCTTAATTCCAGGAGTTGATCCATGCCCTGAGCTTGTCTGCCTTTCCTATGATACCTCTTGCATTGAGATATAAGCAGCTCAGGACACTGGTTGCACCATGCTCAACCTCTTGATTCCTGACTTTGTCTGAGGTCTTAACAACATCTGTCTCCACAACCTCTCCATTAACAGTTCTGGCACTCTGGTTCCCATCTCCCTGCAACTCTAGTTTAAATCCCACCGTACAGCATTAACAAACTATATCCACTAGGATATTAGTCCCCCTCCAGTTAATTTGAAGAAAGTTTTGTGTCAACCTGTACTAGGCAATTATGAATACAATTATAATGTATTCAATGACTATAACACACGATCCTTGATAACTTACATGCTCTATCACTGCTAGGCCATGTCTAACCAATCTAATAAAGTCTTTTTTGAGGAGGTTACCAGGTAAGCTGATGAAGGAAAGACAGAGAATGTTGTCTACATGGACTTTAGCAAAGGCCTTTGACAAGGTCCTGCGGGGGAGGCAGGTCAAGAAGGTTCAGTTGCTTCCAATCCATCCAACATTGGCCCTGTGAGAGAAGCCGGAATGTGGGACGAGATGGCTTCCTCTCTGACCGGAGGCCTGTAACTAGTCCATTGTTGTTTGTCATCTACAGTACATCAATGATCTGGATGATAGTGTGTTTGACTAGGTCAGCTAATTTGCGCAAGATATCAAGACTGGGTGTGTAGTGGACAGCGGGGAAGACTATCAAAGCCTGCAGTGGGATCAGGACCATTTGGAAAAATGGGCTGGAAAATGGAAAATGGAATTTAATATAGAGAAGCGTGAGGTGTTGCACTTTAGGAGGACAAACCAGGGTCGGTCTTATATGCTGAGTGGTAGGGCACTGAAGAGTGTGGTAGAACAAAGGAAACTGGGAATACAAATGCATAATTCCTTAAAAGTTACACCACCGGTAGAGAGGGCCGTAAAGATGTTTTTGGCACATTGGCGTTCATAAATCAATTTTTTGAATACAGGAGTTGGGATGTTATGTTGAAGTTGTATAAGACATTGGGGAGGACTAATTTGGAGCACTGAGTGCAGTTCTCGTCACCTACCTACAGGAAAGATTGAAAGGATACAAGTTTTTACAAGTAGCAGGGTGGGATGTAGCACAGTCCAGGTAGTTTTATAAGGACTTGAGAACCAATATTACTGGGAAAGGTTAAATGTGTTATGTCTTTATTCCTTGGGGCATAGGAGATTGAGGGGAGATTAGATCGAGGTATACAAAATTATGAGGGACACTTCCATGGAGGTTGGGTGAGACTCGAACGAGAGCTCATGGGTTAAAGGTTAAAGGTTAAAGGTGAAATGTTTATTTAAGGGGGACCTGAATGGGAACTTGCTCACTGAGGGGATGGTGAGAGTGCGGAATGAGGGGCCAGCAGAAATGGTGGGTGTGGGTTTGGTTTCAACATTTAAAAGAAGCTTGGGTAACTTTAAAAGGGCTAAAATGAGGGAACACTCACCATTTCAAAGGGGGATCAGAAGTGGAAAGAGTAAGCAATTTTAAGCTCCTGGGTATCAGAATCTCTGCGGATCTATCCTGGGCCCAACATGTCGATGCAGCTACAAAGAAGGCACGACAGCGGCTATATTTCAATAGAAGGTTGAGGAAATCTGGTATGTCACCAAATACACTTGCAAATTTCTACCGATGTGTCTGATATTGGGGAGGGGGCGCACTGCACAGGATGGAAATAAGCTGCAGAGGGCTGCAAACTCCCAGCTCCATCATGGGCTCTAGCCTTCCCAGCATCCAGGACATCTTCAAGGAGCAGGGCCTCAAAAAGTGGCGTCCATCATTAACGGCCCCAGTCACCCAGGACATGCCCTCTTCTCACTGCTACCACCAGGGAGCCTAATGGCACACACTTAACGGTTTCTTCCCCTCTACCATCAGATTTCTGATTGGACATTGAACCCATGAACACTACATAAATATATATATATATATACTGTAATTCACAGTTTTATGTTTTTGTATTGCAATGTACTGCTGCCACATAACAACCAATCACATGACATATGCCAGTGATATTAACCTGATTCTGATTCTGACGCGTGAATGGAAGGTACGTGGATGTCTACGGTCTAAATGCAGGTCAGTGAGACTAGGCAGAATAAGAATAGTTCAGCACAGATTATTTCAGCTGAAAGGTCGGTTTCTGTGCTGTACTGCTCTCTATAACTATCTCTCGATGTAGATTCTTCTGGCCTTTATGAAGACATTCCAAAAACCTTTCTATTCAGATGGAGTATGTGCAAACTAACAAGCTGGCTGATGGAGAATAAGTCATGAACGAAAATGGTACAACTTCTTCCACAATTCAGTATGAGTACATGCAGTGGACCTCATGGGGATGGTTGGGTGCATGGAGATTTGCAGGAGTTTGACAGTGACATTTTGCGTGCTGACTACTGAGATGTGTAGCAGCCCCACTTTGATGCCTTCCATGGCAGTTCTGTGGGTGCGGATGAGAGGCTTCTGTTTAAATGTTCTGAAGTTGCGTCCCTTGCCCACAGATTGAAGTGTCATGAACAGTCTCTGCCCGAAATGTTGACTGTTTGTATCCCTCTATAAATGCTGCCTGACCTGCCGAGTTCCTTCGGCACTTTGTGTGTGTTGCTCAAGAATTACAGCATCTTCGGAATCTCTCGTGCCTTCATTTATACATGACCGTACTGCACAAGATCACCTGCGACGTTGCAGTACTTTCTGAGCACAATGCTGGATATGGTGATCAAATCTGAACAACAACCGCCTCTCTCAGACGTGAGGGCGTTTTGATCCATAGCGGACACATTTTACTTCCATCTTCCCTCTACTTTACACTCTAAAGCCAAGGCTAGGGACTCATCGTCTGGGGGAATTTAGATCAGTACGTTGACTTTGTGGCTGTGGATAGGACTTGCTGCAGTGCCATGTCACTCTGCTGCCTCTGGTACCGAGTCCGTGTGTGGGGCCAAAAATGGAACTTGAAGGCACTGATTGTACTTGTAGAGTACTTGGATCGATTGCGACATCACACTCACCTGCGCAATGGAAGAGTCTGGTTCTTCTAAAGGTTAATGGGTATTCTCATCGCAATATGAAGAAAGTGCAACTTAGGTATTTTTAAGATAATTAACAGAGCATGAAAAGAGATTCTGGAACAATCTGCTCATGCACAGACTATATATAAGACCCATGTTGGAACTTGAAACGCTACCCATCCGATCCTTCTTTTTCCCTTTGGTGCTTTCATTTAAACTTGCAGCCTTTGTAACTTTTTCCTTACCTGCAGAAATTGGGAGTGGCTTAGGATCAAAGATCTAATGGAAAATATCCTGAAGGAGCTGGTATGAACCATATTATTTTAATCATGCGTGTGTACAGATTGGGTGTTATTATTGACAATCTGTTTTGTGATTGGATGATGTTGTTTCTTCAGCAATGCTTTGATTCATGAAAATGGAGTTGCAGGGCAAACACTGGGACAATTCACCAAGCAATGCTTCTCCTGGGACTCCAGAGGTCCTCATCCAGGGGCAGGGTCCCCAGGAGGCCTGCTTTACAAGCAGAGGGGCAACACTTTGGCAGCACAGACTCATGGACTGAATCCTTCAATATGCACTGAAAGATAAAGCTTTCACCTTCTTCTCAACTTCTTGTCTTGTTTGACTTGCTCAGTAAAGTACATGGGTACAGAAGGTCTTGGTCTCCATTGGTAATGGGCACAGACCTTCAAACACTGTCAACCACTTACGCTTAGGGAGAGATTGAAACTGTTCAACAGCAGAAGCACAACCAGGAAACCTTCTCGGTATGATGCTTAAATAGAATTATAGTTAGCTACTTTCCATTTTCTGAATACTATTTTCTTAAATCTGTATTTTTAACACACAAGATTTAGTGGAATAAAAATGGTCTTATTACAAGTTAACAGTGCAGGGAGCTGAAAGTAAACTAGCTGTTGACCAGTATATTTCAGTGCAGAGAGTTTGTAATGGAGAAGTTATCAGCATGTGAACTCTAATATTTCAATTTCCTGATTGTAAGCACTTTTTTCTGACTTCTTTAAAATTTTCTATTTTTGGATTTTGTGGGTTTTTTGTTAACTACGTCAGAGGAGATTGGGGAGAATGGAGTTATATTGCACTAGGATGCACGCAGTTCAAGAAATTGCTTAGACACTGTTGGGAAAATTCCTTTTGAACAATGCAAGAGAGGAGAATAGAATGAAAGAGAGCATGTAGGATGGAGCTTACAACAAATAATGAGAAGGAGAGTGCAGAGGGAACAGAGGAACGTAGACAAAAGGAAATGCCGGGAGGAAGACAGTTGTTGGAAGTGTAGGAACAGGGACAAAGAACAAGTGTAACAATGGACTATTTGTCAGGCAAGTGGGTATATCTCTCCATTAATGTACGGACATTTTCAAGGGCTGGTTTTCAAAAGGAAAAGTGCATTGAGTAATGAAAATGAAAAAGGAATGCACAAAGACTGAGGAACTTAGAGTCAATGAAGAGAAAAATAAAAGATAATAAAAAGATACTTATAGCAGAAAAAAGCATACTATTCTAATGGTGAGAGATTAGGATGTCTTAACGTACGATTTTCCAAAGACTAGTAAGCAAAGGGGAAAGCTGACACGATGTAATTGCTTATTTACTGACTTACTGCCTGTTACACCGCTGGTGTTTAGGGCAGCAATGAAGGTCCCCCATCTCTGGTGGTGTTCAGGGCTTCTCTCATTGTGTCAGCAGCTTCCCCTCAGTTTCCACTACTGTCAATCATGCAGATCCTGGGCGGATACTGTCGCACTCAGTTGCAGAAGGATTCTTCATTGTTTCTGTACCAATTTTGTTTGACCAGTCAAGGTTGTAGCCCTGATCTGACCCCCCAAACCTGGAGGACCAGTGGACCACTCTTAGTCTGTCTCTAGCCTTTGACCTGTTTGGCATGGGTGATCCTACCAACAGCCAAAGCATAAAGTCCTGACATGGCTCTGCAGATCATTAAGGCAAGCAAACCTCCAAACCATCGCAAGGTTATGGTCCTCTATAGGAGCTGCTTATTGTGGAAGGAATGATTACAAAGATAAAGAGGTTATTCTTCAGTTATATAGGTCTTGATGAGACCCTGTCCTCAGTTCTGTGTAAGGCATTGATGTCATGACTTAAGAAAGGATGTAAATGCATTGGAAGCAATTCAGAAATTCACTAGTCTAATTCAAGTAATGGACAGGAATCTTGTGAGGCATGGTTGGATGGGCAGAGCTTGTATCCTCTGGATTTCAGTAGAGAGAGAAGTGAATTAGATATTGAGTAATTTTCACAGGATGAATATAGAGAGGATGCTTCCTTTCATGGGAGAATCGAGAACTTGGTGTGGAGGTCACCTTATTTTAACAAGAGGTTGGCAAACTCAGAGAGATGAGGAGAAATTGTTTTCTCTCAGCTTTGTCAATGTTTGAAATTCTCTTCCTTGAAGAGACAGAGTTCTGGATTTTTTTAAAAGTTGGAGGGGTCAGCAGCTTGGTAATCAAGGAAAAGAAAGGCATCAGTGAATAGATGTAAATGTCTAGTTGAGATTCAGATCAGATTAGCTATGAATTTATTAAATGGTGGGGCAAGCCTGGGGCCGAATGATTGAATCTCAAAGCACATTGTGTGAATGTCAATAAAGTACTTACGAATTTTCAGTGCACAGAGTGCAAGTAGAGTATGGTGGCAAATTTACATAAACTTCAGGGAAGGAAATTATATCGAGATGCAAGGGAATGTCATCAAAACTATTAAGTCATTTTGTACAAAGTCAGAATGTACTCGAAATACTGGAAATACTCAGCAGGTTAGTGGAGAGGAAAAGAGTTTTAGTGTTACTTACCAATAACCGCTCATCAGCACTAGATAACAAATAAGCAAAAATAAATCAAAGCTGAAATTAAAAAAATATGTAATAAGCAATATTCATTTCTACTGGAAAAGTAGTCCTATCTTGTGGCTTTTTCACGCAGGCTCGAATGCGGGCATGTAACTTCATGCGGACAGCTTCGATTGTTCAGAGATGTTTTGGAGGGATATAGAGAAGAGTTAAATTGGAACATGGGAGGACTTAATTGGAAAGCCTTTAACAATAGGTTGGCGACTAAATGTATGATTAACCCGTCCTTGTGGTTTCCAATACAGGGGAGACACTGACTTTGTGCTGCTTGCTTATTTACATTATTACCGCTAGCAGCTTGTACAAATTCATTGTTTCATTAGTTACACACTTCTGCCACGGACACAAAACTATAGCTGGTTATCACCACTTGTTACTTGTTAGAAGAGACTGGGCCATTATAGACCTGGACCTGCTTGAGTTTGTTCCTCCAAGGCTACCTCCGATGAGTCAACAGCCTTCCACCAGTCATACTGCAGCCACTACAATCGTGTTACATAGGACACTGGAGCAGAAAGATACATGCGAAAGACATTCACAAGGGTCAGTAGTTGACCTGTCATAGGAAGGTGCTAACTTTGTGTTGTCTTTTATTTTGGCATTATGGCCCAAATCGTCACTGTGATCAGAAAATGAGGCAAGGAAGTTGCCCGTATGGTGAATTGTGGTTGAATCTACTGGCATTGCTATTGGAATTGTAGTTTGTAGATAATCTGATCAATCTGATCAAGGTTACCTCTTCCTTTGGCTCCTACTGCAACTCCCCCTTCTGCTCCTGCACCTCGTCTACCCTCTACAAGTCTGCTAGCTGGGGGTAAGACCTGTTGACAGAGCTTTCCCAGAGTCTATTAACAAGTTATAAAGAACCGTGTTTGCAGATTAGAGTAAGTTTCTCATCATGTCAGGAATCTGTTTATTTGACTGTCTCTTTTCTGATTATGGAGCTTACAGTGGATACTGAGGCAACGGGAAACCATTTCCAGAACTATTCAGCACATCGCAGAAACCAGCCTTCCTTCTACACTTCCAGTTGCCTTGGCAAAGCAGCCAGCATAATCAAAGATCCTGTCCATCCTGGACTTTCTCTCTTCTCCTTCCTCACAATGGGTAAATCTACTGACTCTCGCTGCTACTTTGACTATACCTCTTCCCACCCTGTCACTTGTAAAAATGCTATTCCCTCTTTCATTCCTCCACCTCCACCCTATCTGTTCTCAGGATGAAGCTTTCCATTGCAGGACATCTGAGATATCCTCCTTCTTCAAAGAACGGGGTTTTCCTTTCTCTACCGTTGATACTGTCCTCACCTGTATCTCCTCCATTTCCTGGACACCACCCTCATCCCATCTTCCCACTGCCAGAACGGGGATAGAGTTCCTCTTGTCCTTAACTACCACCCCACGAGCCTCCATATCCAGCACATCATTCCCTGCAACTGCTGCCATCTTCAATGGGATCCTACCACCAAGCACAACTTTCCCTTTCCCCCATTCTCAGCTTTCCACAGGGATCGCTTTCTCCATTCACCCCTTCCTACTGATCTCCCACTTCTCCTTGCAAGCAGAAGTGTTACAGCTGTGCCTTCACCTCCTCCCTGACCACCATTCAGGGCCCCAAGCCCTCCTTCTTGGAGAGGCAACAATTCCCCTGCAAGTCTGTCGGGGTCATCTACTGTATCTGGTGCAGCTGGTGTGGTGAGACCCAATGCTTTGTTGAGCTCCTTTGCTCTGTCTGCATCAGGCAGGATTTCCCAGTGGCCATCCATTTTAATTCCGCTCCCTATTCCCATTTTGACGTGTCAGTCTGCGGCCTCCTTTAGTGGCATGATGAGGCCACTCTCAGGTTGGAGGAGCAACAATTCATATTTCATCTGGGTACTGTCCAACCTGGTGACATGATCTTCAATTTCTCTGACCGGTAATTTCTCCCCTGCCCCTTTTCTCTTTTTCCATTTCAGCTCCCCTCTTACCCGTTCTCTTCTTACTTGCTTATTACCTCCCTCTGGTGCCCCTCCTCCTTCCCCTTCATGGTTCACTCTCCCCTCCTTTCAGATTCCTTTTTCTTCATCCCGTTACCTTTTTCATCTATCACCTTCCTTTCCAGTCCTGATAAATGGTCTCAACCTGAAATATCGACTGTTTATTCCTCTCCATAGATACTAAGCTCCTCCAGCATTGTGTGTGCGTGTTAGTCTAGATTTCCAGCATCTGCAGGATCTCTGTTTATCAGTTTCTGTCCTGGTGTTCTAAACTTACTGAAAGGTACTATTGTATGATAGAAACATGGAAATCTACAGCACATTACAGGCCCTTTGGCCCACAATGTTTTATCGACCATGTAACCTATTCTAGAAACTGCCCAGAATTTCCCTACCGCATAGCCCTTATGTTCCTAAGCTCCATGTACTTATCTAGGAGTCTCTTAAAAGACCCTATTGTGCCTGCCCCAATCACCATCACTGGCAGTGCATTCCACGCACCCACCACTCTGTGTGTGAAAACTTACCCCTGACATCCCCTCTATACCTACTTCCAAGCACCTTAAAACTATGCCCCCAGCCATTTCAGCCCTGGGAAAAAGCCTCTGTCTATCCACACGATCAATACCTCTCATCATCTTATACACTTCTATCAGGTCACCCCTCATCCTCCATCGCTCCAAGGAGAAAAGGCCAAGTTCACTCAACCTACTCTCATAAGGCATGCTCCCCAATCCAGGCAACGTCCTTGTAAATCTCCTGTTACGTACCCCGTAACTGGGTTGCCAAACCAGCAGAAATGGATCACTCAGTTGGAGTCTGGATTACTAGAACTAAGAAAGTTTTATTAAAGAAACAAGCAACACGGTAATCGAAAGGATAATAAATGCAACAGTTCAGCAATGATAACCACACATGTGCACAGAATTAAGATAACAGGATCAATCAAGCTCTCTCGTTGTCTAGGGATAAATGACCAATTTCAAAGTGACACAAAGTTCAGTCCAATTTAGTAGTTCAGTTCGCAGTAATCGTTGCCATGGCGATGGACAGCGTGGGGGGAGAGAGAGAGAGAACGGGAACGACTGATCATTCAGACACGGCTTCCACTCACAGACCGGCGAGATTGCTCATAAGCAGCTTTCCGGGCGGGTCCTTGGTGATGTCACCTGAGGTCACCGACTGTGACCCCTCCTCCAGATGCGGTCGATCCTCTGCAGTGAACTCGGCACCCAAGCAAGGGAGGACACACACCGGGTTCCCGCTGATCGTACCTTTCCACCCTGTGCGTTGTCCGGTACTTCCCACCGACTCGTGAGAGGCGCACCGCTTCCAGGGTCTCGTTACCTTGGGTGTCGTGTGTGTGTTGCCTTAGCGAACCTGTCCCTTTTTATCCCCCTGCTGGGGTATCGCCTGTCCATCACTTCAAACAGTTCAGGGTTCAAAGGGGGAGCCGCTCCAGACAGCTCTCTCTCCCGTCCCTTCATTACACATCTTCAGACGCTGCTCCATTGTTCCTTATCTCTCCTTCCCCTGAGGACAGGTGGCAGACCAACTGCTGATGTCACTGATGCTAACCCAGGCCAGCAAACATCTTAATTTTATGTGTATTCTCGTCACACTTCCCCCCCTTTAAGGATTTTTACCGGGAGGTAAAAATTACAAACATGAATACATTATTTGATACACACACAAACATACATCTTTATCAGCTATTTGGCTAATACAGAGAATTTGAAGCTGTCAACACCTTGACAGACAGTCAACGATCACATTTTCCGTGCCTTTTATATTTCTAATTTTTATATCAAATTCCTGTAGCATCAGACTCCAATTTAGCAATCTTCTGCTTTATCTTTCATAGTGGCCAAAAACACTAATGGGTTGTGGTCAGTGTAAATTACCAGTGGTTTCCGTGCCGGGCAAATATAAACTTCAAAATGTTGTAATGCTAGTATGATGGCCAGTAGCTCCTTTTCCACAGTGGAATAGTCCCTCTGATGGGTATTAAATTTCTTAGAAAAGTAAGCGACTGGGTGCTCAACCCCCTCTTTGTCTGTCTGCAACAGCACCGCCCCGGCAGCTTCGTCGCTAGCATCTGTTGCTAGTTAGAAGGGTTTTGAAAAATCAGGCGCATTTAGCACAGGATGGTGACACAGAATCGCCTTCAGACTCTCGAAGGCTTGTTGACAAAGGTCGTCCCACACAAACTTCGCATTCTTTGGCAAAAGCTTAGTGAGAGGGAGAGTAATATCCGCAAAGTTTTTGCAAAACTTCCTGTAGTACCCCACTATCCCCAAGAACCTTCTCAGGGCTCTCTTGTCTGTCGGGGTGGGGACCTCCGAGATAGACCGCACCTTAGCCTGCATCGGAGCCAGCTGCCCCTGTCCTACCACAAATCCCAGAGAAGTGACCTTCGCGTGGCCGAACTCACTTTTTGCGAGGTTAGCTCCCCCACCGCCACAATGTGCTCCTCCCACGTGTCACTCCAGACCACAACATCATGCACCGACCCTTTGCATCGCCTCGGGACATCGGGACATACACCTGTGTGCCGTTTAATTAACTTTATCAATGGCCCGCTTTGTTCGGGGGTTAGGTGAGAGACCTTGTCAGCAAGATTAGCCAGAACAATAGAGTTCTCCAATCGGGTCGGCACCATATTCACCTTTTCAAAATGGGTTTTTCCCGTCTCATTCGACTCCCCAGTCTCAGTAATTTCTGTGATAACACCAACCGGGTTTTCTTTCTGATCGTGGTAGGCTTTTAACATGTTAATGTGTACCAACTGTGTGGGTTTACGCCTGTCCGGCGTTTCGATAACATAGTTCAAAGGGTCTATCTTCTTAGTTACCTTGTACGGACCGTGGAATCTCGCCTAGGGGGTTGGCTACCACTGGGTACAGAACTAAGACCCAATCGCCCACTTGGAACTCTTTTTCGCGGGCACGCCTATCATACCATTTTTTCATTTTAGTCTGGGAGTCTCGCAGATTTTCTTTGGCAAGGTCACAGATCCTTTCCAGCCTCTCACGA